>NC_053028.1:377310400-377376924 GCF_003073215.2 Triticum urartu
TGTCCTAGCAAACCGTTGATTGGCTATGTTACCGCTTTGCTCAGCCCCTCTTATAGCGTTGCTAGTTGCAGGTGAAGATTGGAGGTCGTTCCTTGTTGGGAACATTTATTTACTGTTGGGATATCATTATATTATCTTGTTATCTTAATGCATCTTTATACTTGGTAAAGGGTGGAAGGCTCGGCCTCTCTCCTAGTGTTTTGTTCCACTCTTGCCGCCCTAGTTTCCGTCATATCAGTGTTATGTTCCCGGATTGTGCGTTCCTTACGCGGTTGGGTTATAATGGGAACCCCTTGATAGTTCGCCTTGATTAAAGCTTTTCCAGCAATGCCCAACCTTGCTTTTACCATTTGCCACCTAGCCTCTTTTTCCCTTGGGTTTCCAGAGCCCGAGGGTCATCTTATTTAACCCCCCCCCCCGGGCCAGAGCTCCTCTGAGTGTTGGTCCAACCTAGAGCCCCTTGCAGCGCCACCTCGGGGAAACTCGAGGGCTGGTTTTAGTTGTACGGATTGCTTATCTGAGTGTGCCCTGAGAACGAGATATGTGCAGCTCCTATCGGGATTTGTCGGCACATTCAGGCGGTGTTGTTGGTCTTGTTTTAACCTGTCAAAGTGTCTTGAAGAACCGAGATACCGAGTCTGATCAGAACGTCTTGGGAGGAGGTCTATTCCTTCGTTAACCGTGAGAGCTTGTCATGGGCTAAGTTGGGACTCCCCTGCAGGGATTTGAACTTTCGAAAGCCGTGCCCGCGGTTATGGGCAGATGGGAATTTGTTAATGTTCGGTTGTAGATAACTTGAACCTTAACTTAACTAAAATGAATCAACTGAGTGTGTTACCGTGATGGCCTCTTCTCGGCGGAGTCCGGGAAGTGGACACAGTGTTGGAGTAATGTTTGCGCAGGTTGTTCTCTAGTTTCTTGCTCGCGCTTTGCCTCCTCTTCTCGCTCTCTTTTGCGAATAAGTTTAGCCACCATATTTTGCTAGTCGCTTGCTGCAACTCCACCTATTGTTACCCTGTCTTACCTATAAGCTTAAATAGTCTTGATCGCGAGGGTGCGAGATTGCTGAGTCCCTGTGGCTCACAGATTACCTATTACACCAGATGCAGGGCCCGATGATTCCGCTCCAGGAGACGCGTTTGAGATCAAGTGGGAGTTCGACAAAGACTCTCAACGATACTACGTTTCCTTTCCTGATGATCAGTAGTGGTGCCCAGTTGGGGGTGATCGGGACCGTGTCGCTTGTTGGGTTATCTTTTATTTTGGCACCGTAGTCGGGCCATGAGTGTTTGGATGATGTAATGTTATTTATGTACTTGATTGACGTGGCGAGTGTAAGACAACTATGTTATCTCCCCTTTTATTATCTATATTACATGGGATGTTGTGAAGATTGCCTAACTTGCGACATATGCCTTCAATGCGATTATGCCTCTAAGTCGTGCATCGACACGTGGGAGATATAGTCGCATCGAGGGTGTTACAAGTTGGTATCAGAGCCTTCCCCGACCTTAGGAGCCCCATTGCTTGATCGTTATTAGCGGCCGCGTTGTGTCTAGAAAAATGTTTTGAGTCATTTAGGAATTATATATCGGAGAGTTTAGGAAATTATTTTTACTTCCCAGTCTCCTCATCGCTCTAGTAAGGCATCCTGACGTAGAGTTTTGACTCTTCTCCTCTCAAATTTCAAAAAAATAAAATTTTAGGATCACGCGGTATCTTGGAATCGTTCCGATGGTTTTATGATGAGAACATTGTCTTGGTGCCTCCTGTCAGGGGTTTTGTGGAAGTGTCCCGGGGAGTTGAGCTCTGAGGTGTTGTCATCATAATTTTATCGTTGCAATTCTGGAATACCTGAGTTTAGTACGCCGACATCGAAAATCTCTTTTATGCAGTTCGTTGGTGAGATAACCTCGACACCACCCAGTACTGGGGCAGGAGTTCGGGAGTATCGCCATAACCTGTATAACGGATGCTTTTCGAAGGTTGAGGTAGATGGTTTCCGAAGTTTTTTCTCGGTTATGTGTTGAAGGATGGATACAGCTGGATGTAGGATTTGCTAGTTTGGGTGAGATATTATGCTTCCCCTATATCCCCAACACCTGATTGCATAACCGGAAAGGTTCGGGAGTTTCATAGATGGGAATTCTAGTAGCTCTAGTTTTTCTTCCACGGATATTGGTTTGAGATTGGGATTTCTTACCGATTATTCGTTCTTGATCCGTACCTTGTTGATTTATTTCTCTACCTTTATTCTAAGTGGCTTCTCAATTTATGGATATGTGACCATTTCAAGAGGAATGCATTCGTTCATTTTGTTCGGATGTGAAGACTATATGTTGCAATTGTCATTCCGTTGGATTCAGCTTCGATATGTGTCTATCAATGTGCTAATGGATGTCAACCTCTTTAGGATGGCTCCTCCAACGCGCACGACTCCGAATCCTGATCCGCCACCACCTCCACCTCCTCCGGAGGCATGGCAAGCTGTGATGGCCGCAACCAATGCAAACACACAGTTGATCATGCAAATTCTTCAAGAGCGCAATCAAGGCAACCAAGGGAACCAAGGCAACAATCAGAATCACTTTGCTACACTCAACCAGTTCCTTGCTAATGGGCCAAAGACTTTCAGCAATTGTGTTGATGCAACCGATGCTGACGATTGGCTTGTGGATCTGTGCAAGCATTTCGAGTGCAGTAACGTCAGGCCTGAGGACTTTGTCAAGTTCGCTTCCTTCCAACTCAAAGATCAAGTTGCAGAATGGTTCCAGCAGTACAAGGATTCCAGAGGTGGACGTGTTATCACTTGGGATGAATTCCGTCGAGATTTCTGAGGTCATCATATTCCCCAGAGCGTGGTTGAAAGCAAGCGTGAGGAATTCCGCAACCTGAAGCAAGGCTCTTTGTCTGTCTATGACTACAACAAGTTGTTCCAGAAGCTCGCCTACTTTGCCAAGCAGGACGTCCCTGATGAGAAGAGCATGATATACCAGTTCAGGGGTGGTCTCAGAGAAGAAATTCAGCTACCTCTTGTTCTCTTCGAGCCCTTGAGATACGATGAGTTCTACAACATGGCACTGAAGCAAGAGGCTGCTCAATTGAGGTGTGATGCTTCCAAGAAGCGAGTCAGAGATGTTACTCCTTCTTCCTCTACTCAAGTGGCCAAGCAGCAGAAGTATTGGCTTCCTCCTCCTCTGTTCCGTCAGCCGTATCAGCAGAAGAGCAAAGGTGGCAGTGGATCTTCCCACCCACCCAACCCTGGCTTTCAGAACAAGACTTTGTCTCAAGCTCCAAGATCGAGTGCTCCGTACCACCGTCCGCTTTCAGAGGTCACGTGCAACAAGTGCCAACAGAAGGGTCACTATGCCAACAAGTGTTTCAACCAGAGGCGTCTTCCTCCTCCTCCTGTCAGATCGGCAAGTACAGCTGTGGTCAAGCATAACCCCAAGCACGCCAAGGTCAACTTGATGAATGCAGCTCAGGCAGAGGATTCATCAGATGTCATCATGGGTAACCTTCCTATTAATGATGTTCCCGCAAGAGTTCTTTTTGACACTGGTGCATCGCATTGTTTCATCTCGACACCTTTTGCATCTAAGCATGATTTTGTTACTCAAGTGTTGCCGAAACCGTTGGCTATTTTCTCTCCGGCCCGTCAAATGACATCTCGAGTATGCGTTCCGGATGTTACAATCACTTTGGGTGACTATAAGTTCTTGTCCTCTCCAAATGTTCTTGGTGACTCGGATATTGATCTTATTCTCGGAATGGATTGGCTTTCTAAGCACAAGGCTCAGCTTGATTGTGCAGCCAAGCAGATTCAATTGACTCATTCATCTAAGGATGTAATTGTCTTTTCCGCTCGTGATGATACTATCCGTCTGTTTTCTCTCAATGAGAAGGGTGAACTGGATGCTATCTCGCAAATTCCAGTCGTTTGCGAATATCAAGACGTCTTTCCAGAAGAGCTTCCAGGAATGCCTCCGCACCGGCCAGTTGAATTCGTTATTGATCTTGAGCCTGGCATGGAACCTATGTGCAAATGTCCTTACAAGCTCGGACCTAAAGAGTTGAAGGAGCTGAAGAAGCAACTCGATATTCAAGAGAAAATGGGTCTCATCCGGCCTAGTTCTTCTCCGTGGGGTTGTGGTGTTCTTTTTGTGAAGAAGAAGGATGGAACGGACCGACTTTGTGTTGATTACCGTCCATTGAACAAGAAGACAATCAAGAACAAATACCCACTTCCCAACATCAACGAGCTGTTCGAACAACTCAAAGGTTCCCAAGTATTCTCCAAGCTTGATCTCTGTATGGGTTATCATCAGATTCGAATCCGTGAACAAGATATTCCCAAGACGGCTTTCAGGACAAGCTATGGTTCATACAATACACTGTCATGTCTTTTGGCCTTGTCAACGCTCCTCCGACGTTCTCTCGCATGATGAACTTCATCTTCAATGCCTACACCAATGACTTTGTATTGGTCTATCTCGACGACATTCTAGTTTTCTCGAAAAACAAGGAAGATCATGCCAAGCACTTGTGTTTGGTGCTCGATAAGCTCAGGGAACACCAGTTCTACGCCAAGTTCTCCAATTGTGAATTTTGGCTCGATGAGGTTCTTTATCTTGGTCATATCATCTCTGCCAAGGGCATTGCCTTGAATCCTGAGAAGGTGTCTGCAATTGTGAATTGGGAACCTCCTCAGAACGTGAAGCAACTCCGTAGCTTCCTCGGTCTCGCAAGCTATTGCCGAAGATTCGTTGAAAACTTTTCTAAGATCGCGAAGCCTCTCTCTAATCTTCTCCAGAAGCACGTCAAGTACGTTTGGTCTCCGGAGTGTGACATTGCTTTCAACACTTTGAAAGAGAAATTGATCACTGCTCCAGTTCTGACTCCGCCTGATGAATCCAAGCCGTACGAGGTCTTTATTGAAGCCTCTCTCCAAGGTCTTGGCGCAGTATTAATGCAAGAGAAGAAAGTTGTTGCTTATACCTCTCGCCAGTTGAAGCCTAATGAGAAGAACTACCCCACTCATGATCTCGAGTTGGCGGCAGTTGTGCATGCTCTTTTGATTTGGAGACATCTCTTATTGGGAAGAAAAGTGGACATTTTCACTGATCACAAGAGTCTCAAGTACATCTTCACTCAGCCTAATCTCAACCTCAGGCAAACTCGATGGGTCGAAATGATTCAAGAGTATAATCCGAGTATCGACTATACTCCAGGCAAGGCCAATGTGATTGCTGATGCATTGAGCAGGAAAGCTTATTGCAACAGTCTGATTCTCAAGCCTTATCAACCCGAGCTTTGTGAAGCTTTCCGCAAACTTAATCTGCAAGTTGTTCCTCAAGGTTTCCTCGCCAACCTTCAAGTCTCTCCTACCTTGGAAGACCAGATTCGCCAAGCCCAGCTTCTTGATGCTATGGTGAAAAAGGTGAAGATTGGGATTGCCAAGAGTCAACCCAAGTACAAGTGCTACCGCCTTGATGACAAGGACACTCTCTTCTTCGAGGATCGTATTGTTGTACCCAAAGGTGACCTCCGTAAAGTGATCTTGAACGAGGCTCACAATTCTCTCCTCTCCATCCACCCTGGGAGCACGAAGATGTATCAGGACCTTAAGCAGGCTTATTGGTGGACTCGAATGAAGCGCGAGATTGCTCAATTCGTGAATGAATGTGATGTCTACATAAGAGTGAAGGCAGAACACCAAAGGCCAGCGGGTCTCCTCCAACCTCTTGCCATTCCAGAATGGAAGTTTGACCACATTGAAATGGACTTCGTGACTGGGTTTCCGAAGTCCAAGCGTGGCAATGATGCTATATTCGTTGTCATCGACAAACTCACTAAAGTGGCTCACTTTCTGCCTATCAAAGAGTCGATCACTGCAGCTCAATTGGCAGAACTCTATACCTCTCGGATTGTCCCTCTGCATGGTATTCCACAAGTGATCTCTTCAGACCATGGCAGTATCTTTACATCCAAGTTTTGGGATTATTTTTAGAAGGCCATGGGCACAAACATCCGCTTCAGCACAACTTTCCATCCTCAAACTAGCGGTCAAGTCGAGCGTGTCAATCAGATTCTTGAAGAAATGCTCAGGGCTTGTGTGATCTCCTTCGGCATGAAGTGGGAGGATTGTCTTCCTTATGCTGAATTCTCCTACAACAACAGTTTTCAAGCAAGTTCGGGCAAGGCCCCATTTGAAATTCTGTATGGCAGGAAGTGCCGTACCCCTCTCAACTGGTCTGAAACCGGTGAACGTCAGCTTTTGGGTAATGACTTAATCACAGAGGTAGAGGAAATGTGCAAAGTCATTCGTGATAACCTCAAAGCAGCCCAATCCCGTCAGAAGAGCTACTATGATAGTAAGCACCGTGATTTGGCTTTCGAGATTGGAGATCATGTTTACCTCCGTGTCTCTCCTATGAAAGGTACTCGTCGCTTCGGTATCAAAGGGAAGCTTTCCCCCAGATACGTGGGACCTTTCAAGATTGTCATCAAGAGAGGCGATCTCGCCTATCAACTCGAGCTTCCTTCAAACTTTGCAAATGTTCATGACGTGTTCCATGTCTCTCAGCTTCGAAAGTGCTTCAAGACTCCAGACCGCACAGTCAAATTCGAGGACATTGAGCTCCAAGAAGATCTCTCCTATCGTGAGCACCCCGTTGTTATTCTCGAAGAGACTGAACGCAAGACTCGCAATAAGTCAATCAAATTTCTCAAAGTCAAGTGGTCACACCATTCCGACCGTGAAGCTACCTGGGAACGCGAGGATCACCTCCGTTCTGAGTACCCGGCGTTCTTTCAGTCCTAGATCTCGGGACGAGATCCTTTTGTAGTGGTGGAGTGTTGTAACACCCCGGATGTAATTTTCCCAATTTGTACTCCAAATCTTGCCGTTTCCGGCTTTAAGTTATTTTATTTTCTCGGGTTCGGGTTTTTGTCTCCGTGTGTTGTTGTCGTTGTCATGCATCTCATATCATGTCATCATGTGCATTGCATTTGCATATGTGTTCGTCTCATGCATTCGAGCATTTTCCCCGTTGTCCGTTTTGCATTCCGGCGCTTCGTTCTCCTCCGGTGGTCATTTCTACCTTTCTTTTGTGTGTGGGGATTAAACATTTCCGGATTGGACAGAGACTTGCCAAGCAGCCTTGGTTTACTACCGGTAGACCGCCTGTCAAGTTTCGTATCATTTGGACTTCGTTTGATACTCCAACGGTTAACCGAGGGACCGAAAAGGCCTCGTGTGTGTTGTAGCCCAACACCCCTCCATTTTGGCCCAAAACCCACCTAAGCCTTCTCCATCATCTAGATCGTTCGATCACGATTGCGTGGCCGAAAACCGCACCTCATTTGGACTCTCCTAGCTCCTACTATGCCTATTTAAAGATCCCTCGAAAATCTCCTCCTCCTTCCCCCCCGAAAACCCTAGATCCACCCCTCGCGCGCACCGGACAAAATCCCGCCGACGGACATTGTCCGCTTCCCCGCCGCCACGAATCGCGCGCCGCCACGTGGCCGAGCCGCCCCACATCGCCGCCCGTCCCGCCGGCCCGGCCGGGGCCCCCGAGGCCCAGCGGCTCCACCCCGACTCCTCGCGCCCGAGGCGCCGCCTCCGCCCTGCCTTGCCTCGTCGCCGGTGGCCGCCAACTTCGCCGCCGTTCGGTCGCCCCGCCGTCGTTCGGTCGCCTCGCCGCCTTTCCCTCGCCTCGCCACCTCACCCTCGCCTCCCCCTCGCCCGGATCCGGCCGCCTCCGTCAACTCCGGCGGCCCGCGCAGCTACTCCGGCGAAGATCCGGCCGCCTCGTTTTCCGCGTCGGGCAAACCCTAGATCCGGAGGTCGAATTCTACCAAGTCCCCGTGTTTTTCAGTTTCAAGTGCTCATGTTCATCGTGTCGTATCTCCGTATCCGTAACTCCGTTTTTGGCATATAGCATATCAAAATATTCATCTCAGAGAGTACATCATTTCATTCCATTGCATCATTTTCTTTTGAGTTTATCTTGATGCCCGGAATACTGTTAGAAGAAGGCTACTTGAGATATTTGTCAGATCTGCTACTCCATTTAGCTTTTTGTCATTTTTGCCATGATTATTGTGTGCATGATATGCCCATGAGCTCTACATATGTTTTGTTAAGGGCTTTGTCATCTTTCCAGAGGTGCAACCCATGTATTTTTGTGATGTGCGTGGTGACTAGCACAAGCTTGCCAAGTGGTGCACTTAGTAATTCTGATTTCAGGGACTTTGCTTTTCCACTAAGTCCTTGAGCTGTTTATCTCATATGGCCATATGTTCATGTTGTTTCCTAGTGATCAGTGCCTCTTTTGAGGATGATCAGTAAGGATGTTTTGTTAATCTTGTAATGCTCTATCCATCCATGTCTTTGTTTGAAATTATGGAGCACCCTAGCTTGAGCCAATCGAGCTCTACTTTTGCTACTTTGTGAATCTGGGCAGATTGTCAACTTGTTTGCAATTTTGCCGTTGATGTTATAGTTGATCCGTGCATGCTATGCTATTGTTCTTGCCATGTCTAGCTTGAATTTTGTGTATTCTTGATGGGTGTATGCTTAGATTGTCATGACTTTCTCCATAGTGAGTGCATCGAGCTCCTAAACATGCCTACTTGAGTTATGTTTCAGCATGTGCCAGTTTTCACTAAGTCTGAAAACTGATTATGTTTTTGCCATGTTCACACGCTTGCAATTGTATTTTCTGATCCCTTTTGGCTCAAGGTCACTAAGGGACTTTTGTTAAGATCTTTGAGTAGCTCCATGCCATGCTTTACTTTGCCGTGTTCAGGTCCTGTAGCATGTAGTTTTATTGCTCCGAAGTGTGCTACCTGAACTGAAATTCCAGACAAGTGTTAACTTCACTAAGTCTAAAATCTGTTTGCCATATGCATTTTTGCCATGCTTGTTTGAACCTGCTATTGGATGAATTGGCCGTAGCTCAGTGCTAGACTTTTGTTAAGCATCTGGAATGCATCCCTGCCATGTATTTTGTTGTTATGTTTGGGTGTTGTAGCATGTTCATCTCATTGCATTTAGATGGCTACTTGCTGTAAATCGCAGACCGGTGTCATATTTGAATTGCTTGCCTTTTCCAAACCGTAACTCCGATTCCGGCGTTCTTTATATCGTTTTCAAGCGATTTCATCTCATCTTTCCAGTGGCACACTTGGATTCCCATGTTGAGGCCAGGTTCATGCATTTCTTATCAATTCTTGCATATGCATCCCGCATCGCATCCCGCATAGCATACCATCATCGCATCATATTGTTTGAGTTGCACGTGGTTGATTGTGTCCTTGTTGCTTGTTTGTCTTGTTTGGGTAGAGCCGGGAGACGAGTTCGCTAACGAGGAGCCCGTTGAGTTTGCTTTCGAGGATCCAGTCAACTCTGACAACTGTGCAGGCAAGATGATCATACCCTCGAAATCACTACTATCTTTGCTATGCTAGATTGCTCGCTCTTTTGCTATGCCAATGCTACGATGCCTACCACTTGCTTTCAAGCCTCCCAAATTGTCATGTCAAACCTCTAACCCACCTTGTCCTAGCAAACCGTTGATTGGCTATGTTACCGCTTTGCTCAGCGCCCCTCTTATAGCGTTGCTAGTTGCAGGTGAAGATTGGAGGCCGTTCCTTGTTGGAACATTTATTTACTTGTTGGGATATCATTATATTATCTTGTTATCTTAATGCATCTATATACTTGGTAAAGGTTGGAAGGCTCGGCCTCTCGCCTAGTGTTTTGTTCCACTCTTGCCGCCCTAGTTTCCGTCATATCGGTGTTATGTTCCCGGATTTTGCGTTCCTTACGCGGTTGGGTTATAATGGGAACCCCTTGATAGTTCGCCTTGATTAAAGCTTTTCCAGCAATGCCCAACCTTGGTTTTACCATTTGCCACCTAGCCTCTTTTTCCCTTGGGTTTCCGGAGCCCGAGGGTCATCTTATTTAAACCCCCCCGGGCCAGTGCTCCTCTGAGTGTTGGTCCAACCTAGAGCCCCTTGCAGCGAGCACCACCTCGGGGAAACTCGAGGGCTGGTTTTAGTTGTACGGATTGCTTATCTGAGTGTGCCCTGAGAACGAGATATGTACAGCTCCTATCGGGATTTGTCGGCACATTCGGGCGGTGTTGCTGGTCTTGTTTTCACCTGTCGAAGTGTCTTCAAGAACCGAGATACCGAGTCTGATCGGAACATCCTGGGAGGAGGTCTATTCCTTCGTTGACCGTGAGAGCTTGTCATGGGCTAAGTTGGGACTCCCCTATAGGTATTTGAACTTCCGAAAGCCATGCCCACGGTTATGGGCAGATGGGAATTTGTTAATGTCCGGTTGTAGATAACTTGAACCTTAACTTAACTAAAATGAATCAACTGAGTGTGTTACCATGATGGCCTCTTCTCGGCGGAGTCCGGGAAGTGGACACGGTGTTGGAGTAATGTTTGCGCAGGTTGTTCTCTAGTTTCTCGCTCACGCTTTGCCTCCTCTTCTCGCTCTCTTTTGCAAATAATTTTAGCCACCATATTTTGCTAGTCGCTTGCTGCAGCTCCACCTATTGTTACCCTGTCTTACCTATAAGCTTAAATAGTCTTGATCTCGAGGGTGCGAGATTGCTGAGTCCCTGTGGCTCACAGATTACCTATTACACCAGATGCAGGGCCCGATGATTCTGCTCCAGTAGACGCGTTTGAGCTCAAGTGGGAGTTCGACAAAGACTCTCAACGTTACTATGTTTCCTTTCTTGATGATCAGTAGTGGTGCCCAGTTGGGGTGATCGGGACCGTGTCGCTTGTTGGGTTATCTTTTATTTTGGCGCCGTAGTCGGGCCATGAGTGTTCGGATGATGTAATGTTATTTATGTACTTGATTGACGTGGCGAGTGTAAGCCAACTATGTTATGTCCCCTTTTATTATCTATATTACATGGGATGTTGTGAAGATTGCCTAACTTGCGACATATGCCTTCAATGCGATTATGCCTCTAAGTCGTGCCTCGGCACGTGGGAGATATAGTCGCATCGAGGGTGTTACACGGGTGCAGTCTTCGGTCTTTGTATCTTCACAGCCCATCAGTCCGGCCCATGGCTAACAGGCCGGACGCCCGAGGACCCCTTAGTCCAGGACTCCCTCAGCCCACCAGCTATATCTTCAGACGCAAGGAAGTGCCTCCATATTAGGCGTGAAAAAAAAATGATTCTCCCCCCCCCCCCCCGATAGCTAGGACCCACCAGCTATATCTTCACACGCAAGGAAGTGCATCCTTATCCTCCCTGACTGCTTGGACCCACCCGATCGAAGCATACGTAGCCTTGTCTGTCTGGCCGCAAACATGTACGTACATACTGGTCGATCGGTCTCTCTGCAACGATGAACCATGGCCAAGCAAGCAGCGACATGTGTAGTAGTAGATCCCCCGACGTCACAGTTCAGGCAGTCCAGTCTAAATTGTGTACACATACATACAACCAAATGCCAAAAAATATGGCCACGTACATACATACGGGCGCGGTCCCGAACACCTACTAGCGCATACGTACGACCAGGGTTCGTGTACACGGAGAGGCAACGGATGGCAGGAATGGCGTCCTGTTCATCGGAAGCCAACCGGCTGGGTCGGAATGGATAAACTGCGTCCTTTTCATCAGGAGGCAACGGAATGCATCATGTTCATCGGGAGCCAATCGTCTTGGACGGAACAGCCGAAAGGGGGTTTGGCATACCGCAAAACGGAGGAAACAGACTTGTGTTCGAGCTCCTACGGTCGAAACGGGGTCTAGCGTACCGCAAAACAGAGGAAACGGACTTGTGTTCGAGCTCCTCCGGTCAAAATAGGGTTATGTTGATTGGGAGGGGTGTGGCATACCACAAAACGGAGGAAACAAACTTGTGTTGGAGCGCCTATGGTCGAAATGGGGCCCTATTCATCAGGAGGGGTGTGGCGTACCACAAAACGGGACTCCACGGGCAACTGTTCATCCACCTTTTACTGCCTCGCTCCATCCTCCACCTACTATTGTTCATCTGTCGTCGACTTCCTCCAACGTCCACCTGCTACTATTCATCCATCGCGACCTTCGTTCTGCCTCCATCAGCTACTATTCGTCCACGGGGTCCTGTTCATCCAGCCTCCACCGGCTACTGTCCAGCCAGCCATCCACAGGGTCTTGTTCATCCAGCCTCCACCGGTTATTGTTCAACCGGCCCTCCACGGGGTCCTGTTCAACAAGCCCTCCACGGGGTCCTGTTCAACCAGCCCTCCACAGGGTCCGGTTCATCCAGCCTCCACCTGCTACTGTTCAACCAGCCCTCCACGGGGTCATGTTCATCCACCCCAACCAGCTCGGGTGTGTGTGGTGGCCTCCTCGATCGAGGTCCAGTTCATCCAACGGCAACGGCCTACTACTACCACGGGGTCCTGTTCATCCAACTCCCATCGGGAACTGTTCATCCAACCCCCAACAACAGTCACTGTTCATCAATAGGCAGCAGGTTCGATCGGCTTCAGTTAGCAGCAGTAGCGAAGGAATCGCTCGGGTTCAGTTAACAGCCAAGGGATCGATTTCTCGGGTTCAGTAACGTAGCTAGTGCAACCGCTCAGGTTCAGTAACCGAACACCTCGCTTAGGTTCAGTTAGAGCCCAATACCTTGCACACATGTGCGTACGTCTACGAGAGAAATGCGCAAACCTCTGTGCATCGCTCGGCCCCGACCACCCACCATAACCGGGAACTCCCCGATATTTTCCTCGCCTTGCTTCTACCATGATTTTTTCCATCATGGACGGCCCAAAGAATGTCATGCAGGTGCGTCCCCGGTCCGCCTAGGATGAAAAGCCCATTTTTTGTCATGATTATTTGTCATAGAAGTAGGAGCCCACCACATCTATGATGATTCGTGCTTTTGTCACAATTATTGTCATAGAAGTGTCATAAGCATGACAAAAAATTTGTTCGGCCCAAAATGTCATGGATGTGTCTTTTTTTGTAGTGATAGTGATCTCTAATAGTCTTCTTGGGCTTTTGAGTGATCGTCATTTCTACGAACAAAGTGCTGAGCTCAACTGTTTCACTGTTTTTGTATTTTTATATTAATAAAGCTTGCTGCTCCTGAGGAAAATGAGTAATGTCATCTAGTAAAAACATTCTCCCTGAATGATTATATCCCTTGTGTGTTACAGGAAGCATCTAAAATAAAAATACCTACAAAAAGAAGTTACAAAACAAATACTACGCGCTTAGCTCCCCGGCAATGGCACTAGAAAATGCCTTGGTACCTGCTGACCAAACAGGGTAGTGTAGCACTTTCGCAGAAGTATCTGAATGAGTAATCTCCCCAACTAAGAGCAGAGGAGAGTATTTATGGAGGCATTTTTGTCACACACAAGGTGTCGCGGCTCTTGTGTGAAGTACTGCTTGAGCTTCTGCAAATACTATTAATGTCTAGGTTAAACGATAAACTAAAAAGGCTAGTAAAAAGAGGATTTAAAGATGTCTACTAAATAACTAATTGAAGTAAATAACAAGAGCTTGAAATGTAAATGGTGTTTCCTGCAATGAAGAGATTAGGTTCAGAGAGATTTAGGTTCATGGTAAAAATATATGAATTGTGTCAGTGCTACGGTAATACCACTTACCTTGTATTGCACTCATAGTATTTGATAAAGAATTTCTCTAGGCAGTTCTCCCTAGAGTTATGAAACTCCTCCACTAGGGGTTACATTTCATCCTATGGTCCTGCTTTTCCGTTGCCACAGAGTGGTCATTTCCACAATTAAGGTCACAAGACCGGAACCAAGCATTAAGTTCAATGGATCACCGTTATCTCATATTGTCTTCGATTCTTGAGTCCCTCTTACAATAGTGAAGAAGGTGATGATGGTCATCATGATGATGATGATGACGACGACGATGATGATGACGATGGAGAGGAAAGTACCAAAAACTACAATGACCTTCTTGAGTTCTGTTGATCCTCTCTTCTCTTGTTCTGGATGGTGTGGTGGCGGCTAGGGTTCCCTTCTCCCCGTGGTCCCCTCACGAAAGTTGCTTGTATAGACAAGGAGGGGCCGTGGTCACTCCAAACGACCGCTCAAACGAGCGCGTGCGGTCATATGAAACATCGTCTTTCACTCTGGTGCGCCTGTTGATAGTGCTCTCTTCAGGAAAGTTGCTCCAATTGACTTGATTTGCCCCAATCTCCTTTGGTTTCCTTCCAAATGTGATATTTCCTACCATCTAAAGGACAAGGTAGATTTTCCTCTCTCTTGTTAGATTAGCATTAGAAATATCCTAAAAATAACAAAAATCCAATAAAACCAAACGGAAATCACTATGAAAAACATCACAAATTCTCGAGCCATCATGGCGCGCCACAGACGCCGCTAGACTCGGTCATAAAAAGTTGACCATCTTCAACAACAAAACAAGACAGTAGGTCGGAAGCCCTGCGCACCCTACGTGGCGTGGTCCGGTCTCACCTTTGGGGCTCCAAGCCCAACCAATCGCACAAGCTCCCTCCTCACAATAGAGCTGCCAGATATCTCCAACAAAAAAGAAGATGCGAGGCCCCACTGCGCGGATCTTCATGACGTGGACCTCTACCACATGAACCTCTCATCACCGACCTCCTCGCCCAGCAGAACATCACTGCCGTAGGCCTCATCGTCGGCCTCCTCGCGTGGGCCTCATTGCCCAACGGGACATCAGCACTGCAGGCCTCATTGTCGGCCTCCTCGTGCCGGCCTCATCGCCTGACGAAACATCACCGCCGCAGGCCTCATTGTCGACCTCCTCGTGCCGGCCTCATCGCCCGATGGAACATCACCACCATAGGTCTCATTGTCGGCCTCCTCGCATCGACCTCATTGCCCGGTAGAGCATCACTAACGCAGGCCTCATCGTCGGCCTCCTCGTGCCAGTCTCATCGCCCAGCGGGACATCACGGCCGCAGGTCTCATCATCGGCCTCCTCGCGTCGGCCTCATCACCCGGCGGAACATCACCGCTGCAGGCCTCATCGTCGGCCTCCTCGCGCCGGCCTCATCGCCTGGCGGAACATCACCACCGCAAGCCTCATCATCGGCCTCCTCGCGCCAGCCTCATCACTCGACGGAATATCACCACCGCAGGCCTCATCGTCGGCCTCCTTAGGCCGACCTCATTGCCCGACGAACCTTCTCTACCATAGACCTCACCATCAGCCTACTCTCGTCAGCCTCGTCCCTCGATAGATCATCTCCAACAGATTTAAGGCAAGACGACACAAGCTCGACTTCTTCCTCAAGGCCTCGCCAGCCAGTCCAAGACAATGCATTTGGTTCAACATCAACACCAATGTTGACAAGATACCGATGGAACAATACATTGAGGGTGCCCAAGAGGCCACACGCCTGGCAAACCCGAGTATTTCCAAGGTCAGACTCATGAAGACAGGCCACAACTATCGCTGAAACAGATGGAGCCCGCCTGGGTTCTCACTCTCGAAGACGGAGGACTCCAAATCCAGACGTGCCCGGGGGCTACTGATGGTGCCATAGTGTAACACCCTCGATGCGACTATATCTCCCACGTGTCGAGGCACGACTTAGAGGCATAACGCATTGAAGGCATATGTCGCAAGTTAGGCAATCTTCACAACATCCCATGTAATATAAAACATAAGGGGGAGATAACATAGTTGGCTTACACTCGCCACGTCAATCCAGGTACATAAATAACATTACATCATCCAAACACTCATGGCCCGACTACGGCGCCAAAATAAAAGATAACCCAACATGCGACACGGTCCCAATCACCCCCAACTGGGCACCACTACTGATCATCGGGAGAGGAAACAAAGTAACGTTGAGAGTCTTCGTCGAACTCCCACTTGAGCTCATACGCGTGTCCTGGAGCGGAATCATCAGGCCCTGCATCTGGTGTAATAGTAATCTATGAGCCACAGGGACTCAGCAATCTCGCACCCTCGCGATCAAGACTATTTAAGCTTATAGGTAAGGCAAGGTAAAAATATGTGGAGCTGCAGCAAGCGACTAGCAAGTATGGTGGCTAGCTTATACGCAAAAGAGATCGAGAAGAGGAGGCAAAGCGCGAGCGAGAAACTAGAGAGCAACCTGCGCAAACATTACTCCAACACCGTGTCCACTTCCCGGACTCCGCCGAGAAGAGGCCATCATGGTAACGCACTCAGTTGATTCATTTTAATTAAATTAAGGTTCAAGTTATCTACAACCGGACATTAACAAATTCCCATCTGCCCATAACCGCGGGCACGGCTTTCGAAAGTTCAATCCCTGCAGGGGAGTCCCAACTTAGCCCATGACAAGCTCTCACGGTCAACGAAGGAATAGACCTAATCCCAAGACGTTCCGATCAGACTCGGTATCTCGGTAATTCAAGACAACTCCGACAATGGTAAAACAAGTCCAGCAACACCGCCCACTGTGCCGACAAATCCCGATAGGAGCTGCACATATCTCGTTCTCAGGGCACACCGGATAAGCTAAGCGTATGGGAGCCAACGTAACCCAAGTTGCCAAGGGACGGCCCTGCATGGTGCTCTAGGTTGGACCAATACTTAGAGGAGCACTGGCCCGGGGGGGTTAAAATAAGATGACCCTTGAGTCCGCGAAACCCAAGGGAAAAGGCTAGGTGGCAAATAGTAAAACCAAGGTTGGGCATTGCTGGAGAAGTTTTATTCAAGGCGGACTGTCAAGGGGTTCCCATTATAACCCAACCGCGTAAGGAACGCAAAATCCGGGAACATAACACCGATATGAGGAAACTAGGGCGGCAAGAGTGGAACAAAACACTAGGCGAGAGGCCGAGCCTTCCACCCTTTACCAAGTATATAGATGCATTAAGATAACAAAGTAATATAATGATATCCCAACAAGTAAATAAATGTTCCAACAAGGAACGGCCTCCAATCTTCACCTGCAACTAGCAACGCTATAAGAGGGGCTGAGCAAAGCGGTAACATAGCCAATCAACGGTTTGCTAGGACATGGTGGGTTAGAGGTTTGACATGGCAATTTGGGAGGCTTGCAAGCAAGTGGTAGGCATCATAGCAATGGCATAGCAAAAGAGCGAGCAAACTAGCATAGCAAAGATAGTAGTGATTTCGAGGGTATGATCATCTTGCCTGCACGGTTGTCAGAGTTGACTGGATCCTCGAAAGCAAACTCAACGGGCTCCTCATTAGCGAAATCGTCTCCCGGCTCTACCCAAACAAGACAAACAAGCAACAAGGATACAATCAACCACGTGCAAGAACCAAACAAGACGACGCGATGATGATATGGTATGCGGGATGCGATGCGGGATACAAAATGCAAGATATGACAGGAAATGCATGAACCTGGCCTCAACTTGGAAATCCAAGTGTGCCACTGGAAAGATGAGACGAAATCGCTTGAAAACGATATAAAGAACGCCGGAATCGGAGTTACGGTTAGGAAATGGCAAGCGATTCAAATATGGCCACGTTCTGCGATTTACAGCAAGTAGGCATCTAAAAGCAATGAGATGAACATGCTACAGCAACCAAACATGACAAAAAAATACATGGCAGGGATGCATACAAGATGCTTAACAAAAGTCTAGCACTGAGCTACGGCCAAATCATCCATTAACAGGTTCAAACAAGCATGGCAAAAATGCAAATGACAAACAGATCTCAGACTTTGTGAAATTAACACTTGTCTGGAATTTCAGATCAGGTAGCCCTCTTCGGAGCAACAAAACTACATGTTACAGGACCTGAACATGGAAAAGTAAAGTATGGCATGGAGCTACTCAAAGAGCTTAACAAAAGTCCCTTAGTGACCTTGAGCCAAAAGGGATCAGAAAATACAATTGCAAGCACGTGAACATAGCAAAAACATAATCAGTTTTCAGACTTAGTGAAAACTGGCACATGCTAAAATATAACTCAAGTAGGCATGTTTACGAGCTCCATGCACTGACTACGGTGCAAGTCATGGCAAGACAAGAATACATCCATCAAGAAGGCACAAAATGCAAGCTAGACATGGCAAGAACAATAGCATAGCATGCACGGGTCAACTACAACATCACCGGCAAAATTGCAAACAAGTTGACAATCTGCCCAGATTCACAAAGTAGCAAAAGTAGAGCTCGATTGACATAAGCTAGGGTGCTCCATAATTGCAAACAAAGACATGGATGGATAGAGCACTACAAGATTAACAAAACTCCCTTACTGATCATCCTCAAAAGAGGCACGGATCACTAGGAAACAATAAGAACATATGGCATCATGAGATAAACAGCTCCAGGACTTAGTGAAATTACCAAGTCCCTGAAAACAGAATTAGCAAGTGCACCACTTTGCAAGCTTTCACAAGTCACCACACACATCCTAAAAATACATGGGTTGCACCTCTGGAAAGATGACAAACCCCTTAACAAAACATATGTAGAACTCACGGGCATATCATGCACACAATAATCATGGCAAAAATGACAAAAGTGCTAAGCGGAGTAGCAGATCTGACAATTAACTCAAGTAGCCCTCTTCTAACAGCATTTCGGGCATCAAGATGAACTCAAATGAAAATGATGCAATGTAATGAAATGATGTCATCTCTGAGATGAACATTTTGATATGCTATATGCATGAATCAGAGCTACGGATGCAAAGTTACGGAGCCACGAACATGGGCATATGAACCAAAAATTCTGAGGACTTTGGAAAAATTCAACCTCCAGATCTGGATCTAGGGTTTCGGGGGCACGCGGCCCGAGGTTCGCCGGCGCGAGCTGGAGCTCGCCGGAGTTGAGCCAGAGAAGAAGAAGACGGTCGGGGCGGTCGGATCCGTGCGGGGAGGCGAGGCCGGAGGAGGAGGAGGAGATGGCCGGCCGCGGCGGAGCTCGGCTCCGACCGGCGGAGCGCGAGGCGGCGGGGAGGAGTGCGGTGGCCGGGTCCGGCCGGCGAGGGGCTTGGCGGCGGAGGGCGACGAGGCGGCGGCCGAGCGCGGGGAAGAAGGCAGCGGCGGGCACGGGTGAGGCGGCCCGGCTCGGCGCGGGAGAGGGCTGGCCTCGGGCCTGTGCGGGCCGCGGCGGCGGCGGGCGCCGGGTGCCACATGGCGGCGCGCTACTGGCGCGGGGTGGCGACGGCAGCTTCGTCCGCCCGGACCGGACGTGTCCGGTGTGGCGCGGTGGATTTTTTAGGGTTTCGGAGGTAGGAGGAGATCCAAAAATCGGGGGGCCTTTAAATAGGCATAGAGGGAGCTAGGAGAGTCCAAATGAGGTGCGGTTTTCGGCCACGCGATCGTGATCGAACGCTCTAGATGATGGAGCAGAGTTAGGTGGGGTTTGGGCCAAATTGGAGGGGTGTTGGGCTGCAACACACACGAGGCCTTTTCGGTCCCTCGGTTAACTGTTGGAGTATCAAACGAAGTCCAAATGATACGAAACTTGACAGGCGGTCTACCGGTAGTAAACCCAGGCCGCTTGGCAAGTCTCGGTCCAATCCGGAAATGTTTAATCCCCACACATGAAAGAAAGGTAGAAATGACCACCGGAGGAGAACGAAGCGCCGGAACGCAAAACGGACAACGAAGAAAATGCTCGGATGCATGAGACGAACATGTATGCAAATGAAATGCACATGATGACATGATATGCAAAGCATGACACGCAAGCAATGACAATGCAACAACATCGAATAACTGCACGACACCTGGCACATCGGTCTCGGGGCGTTACACATAGACCCGGGGTACCCGAGCTCCGGGGAATAAGATCCCCAGGCCTGCCTCAGGGCCCGGACGTAGCCTAGGCCCCTCGCCACTAACAGTGGGCCTCCTCCGGCAGGATATACATTACTTGTACCACAATACATGTACTCTAGTAGAAAACTTGGGTGCCAAGCCATGTAAACTGCTTGGGCACTTGTAACCCTAGCCCTCACCCGTCTATATAAGGGCAGGTAGGGGGTCTCCCAAGCAGTCATCTATCATATCCTCATCTCTCCACAAGAGAAACACAATCAATACAATCATATATGCAGGATGTAGGGTATTACTCCACCATGGAGGCCTGAACCTGGGTAAATATGTGTCCTGTGTGTACCCCAATTTGATCCTTATACACTCCACCCCATGAGGAACCCTATGTAGGGATCTAACGAGATTTTGCTCTACCAATGATGTCAAAGTTGCCGTCCTTGCGTACGGTCATGGTGTCAAGGGGTGAAGCGTTCATTGTTGATGGCGAGTCTGTGGCGATGATGAGTGGAGGTGTTGTTGAAGTTGAACCATCCCTAATTAGTGGAAACACCTTAGAAATGAAAACTGCAACTCAAAATCTCATAGAAAATGGGTCAATGTGGAAGGGTCGTTGGTTCTGGTGTTAACAAAAATTGATGGAAGCAAATGGTGGTGGAACATATTTAGTTAGAAGTGGTGTTAATCACTACAAAACGAGATAAACAACACTAAAAACGGATTTCGGGGGTGAAAGTTATGGCAAAAACAGTGGTCGGTGGGGGACTGAAACTCGGGGTCCGGGTACCCGGGGTGACCATAAAATTTGCGGAAAATTTTCCCAGGGTAAAGGGGTCCAGGTACCCGGGGTAGGCCGAGAAGGTGCGATTTCGAGGGAGGATTTCAAATCTCAATTTGGGGCGGAAGAAATCAATTTGTAGGTAGAAAATTTGTGGGTAAAAAAAGGATGGTTTTCGTGGTGGGGAAAGCTAGATCCACTTTTCCAACAACAAACCCATGGATCAAAATCAACAAAATCTCACAAGAACCAACAAAATGCAATAAATAAATAAATTGTATGACTATTTTTTGGTGGATTTTTGAATTGGGATAAAAAGCAACAAAGTTAGGCTAGAAAGTGGAGGGTAGGGACTCCAAGATGTGAATCAACCTATGCCCGGATCCACGATGATATAGGGTGAAACCCTAGGTGGTGATATTGTTCACACTTGGAGGAGAAAAGGGAAAGAACAGTAAGAACTCAAGAGGGGAAACACTCAAACAAACCCAAATCACACATCCACTAGAATAGCATATATGAGATCCACAAGTGTAACATGAACAATCAAAGGAAAATATCACAAAAGTAAAAGTTCTCAAATACAAGAGATGAGGTCTTGATGATCTAGGTAGATCCTTATCCATTATGAGGTCTTGATGATGCTATGATGGGAATCCCTCTCCCTTAGGAGGTCTTGACCCTCAAGATGGAGGCACATAGAGCAAAGCTCTCTCAATAATCTCAAATATGTTTCTAACCTTAAATCTGAGCTGGGAGATGACTACTTATAGTGTAGGGAACATTTGGGGGGAAATGGGGGTACAAGGGTCATTTCTCCCTAATGCACGCATGCATGGTCGGGGTGGTCCAGGCACCCGGGGTGGTCGCCTGGGAGGAGGGGTCGAGAACCCGGGATGGCGTCAAGGGAGGGGTCAGGCACCCGGGGTTGGAGGTCCAGGCACACGGGGTGACCAGGGGCTTCGCCCACCCTGCGGCCGCATGCCCGAGCACCCGGGGTGTCCAGAGAGCCTCCAGCCTTCCACATCTTGGTTCTCTTTCTCCTCCTTTTTGTGGCTCCATGTGGACTTAAAGATCGCTCCTTGCCTCACCATGGTCTTCTCCTTGATACCTAAGCATGTATAAAGTCTTCGCTTCAGGTAGAAGCCATATCTCATGTGAATCCAAAGGAAGCTCGAAGAGGAGAGTGGTAACCCTGGTTTCAATGGCACGTGCATGGGCTCTTGTCATCGGTCCACTTGATGGTTCGGGAGTTGGTGTAGTATCCGTGGGGATGACCATAGGATGCTCCGCATCAGCCGTGCTCAAGCAGGCAAGCAGTGTTGAAGTGGGCAAGTAGGATCAATAGTTTGGGCCAAAGAACTTCATCATCATCATCCAGTTTGTCGTGATTGTAGTGCTATTTTATTGATGTGATCGTGTGTAAGCTATAGCTGGTAAGTTCACCACATAGGCTACAAAGTAAGTAGACCTCGCTGCCCGCATGTAACCAAACACAATGTAGTTGCATCAGCCCAACCAATGTAGGCAACCAATGATGTGATGATGGTTTTTTGCCTGTTTTTTCTCAATTAGACATAACTAACACATGTATGCAATGTAGGCAAAATCAATGCGAACAGCCGAACAAACCCAAGGTGGAGCGGACATGGACACTGATAGGACGCGTCGCCTGGCCGTTGCGCGAGCGAGTGCGCGGCGACCGGCCGAGTTTCTAGCCAGTGGGCCAGAGTAGGACCTTTTACTATATTTTTCTTCCAACGCTTAGAGCATCTCCAATAGAAGATGTAAATTTGGAGATGTAAAATAGGAGATGTAAAAATTTACATTTCCAAAAAGTGCCAACTCCAACAGACGATGCAAAACAGAGATGTAAAATAGCTACCCCAACAGAAGATGCAAACTAGAGATGTAAAACCGTCTGTCGACCTCGTGGCTGCTGTTCAGCCACTGCACAGGCACATTTGCACATTGGATTTTCATAATCCTAGCAATAGAAGTGCATCATCAACCATACTTTTAAATCCTACAAGCAAAAGTCAATGTTCTCAAATGAAGTTGTTGGTCCAACAAATGAAAATGCACATAGACATCACTCAGTTTGTGTCCTCTCTGTTTTCTCTAGTGCCACTGTGGATGGTGGTATTATCATCATCAATGGCTTCTTTGTCGATGTTTTCTTGCCTTGAAGTCTCGTTGCCGCGAACTCTATCGGAAGCACCTTCATTGCCACCTACCATGCCGCTCATTGTTGGAAAACATAGTAGAAAACAAAAAAATCGCCCTGCGATCACCCAGGAACAATATGAAGAGGCATAATGGGTTGTGATCAACGATCATTACCGACTCCGGGAGTGCAACAGAAATAGACGAGTCGGTGTAGATCGTACTTGGATTCGCTCAAACGTCGATGATGATCTCGTGAACCACCGTCATGTTGGGAACGTAGCATGCAATTTCAAAACAATTACTAGGATCACGCAAGATCTATCTAGGATATGCATAGCAACGAGAGGGGGAGAGTGTGTCCACGTACCCTCATAGACCGAAAGCGGAAGCGTTAGGTTAACGCGGTTGATGTACTCGAACGTCTTCACGATCCAACCGATCTAGTACCGAACGTACGGCACCTCCGAGTTCAGCACACATTCAGCTCGATGACGTCCCTTGAACTCTTGATCCAGTAGAGGGTTGAGGGAGAGTTTCGTCAGCACGACGGCATGATGATGGTGATGGTGATGTGATCCGCGCAGGGCTTCGCCTAAGCACTACGACGCTATGACCAGAGGAGTAAACTGTGGAGGGGGCACCACACACGGCTAAGAGAACTATTGGTGTGCCTTTGGGGTGCCCCCCGCCCCCGTATATAAAGGAGGGGAGGAGGAGGTGGCCCGCCAGGAGGGGCGCGCCATGAGGGGGAGTCCTACTAGGACTCCACTCCTAGTAGGATTCTCCCCCCCCCCCTTTCCTTTCTTCCACCAAAGGGAAAAGGAAGGAAAGGAAGAGGGAGAGGAAAGGGGGTCGTTCCCTCTCTCTCCCTTAGGCCCATGTAGGCCCAACACTTCCCTGGGGGTTCCGGTAACCCCTCGATACTTCGGAAAAATACCCGAATCACTCAGAACCATTCCGATGTCCGAATACTACCTTCCAATATTTGAATCTTTACCTCTCAACCATTTTGAGACTCCTTGTCATGTCCGTGATCTCATCCGGGACTCCGAATAAACTTCAGTCACCAAAACACATAACTCATAATACAAATCGTCATCGAGTGTTAAGCGTGTGGACCCTACGGGTTCAAGAACTATGTAGACATGACCGAGACACATCTCCGGTCAATAACCAATAGCGGAACCTGGATGCTCATATTGGTTCCTACATATTATACGAAGATCTTTATCGGTCAAACCGCAATAACAACATACGTTATTCCCTTTGTCATCGGTATGTTACTTGCCCGAGATACGATCGTCGATATCATCATACCTAGTTCAATCTCGTTACCGGAAAGTCTCTTTACTCATTCCGTAATACATCATCCCGCAACTAACTCATAAGTCACATTGCTTGCAAGGCTTATAGTGATGTGCATTACCGAGAGGGCCCAGAGATACCTCTCCGATACTCGGAGTGACAATTTCCGACAATCTTATGTGATCATTTCAGGTCTAAAACTAATCCCGAAGGTAGATGTAGAGGTAGCATTCCGACGGCAATCACATCGACCATGGAACCATTTCCGACGCGCATCGTCACCTCGTCCTTAGACAATCTTCGTTTAATCTATAGCCCCTATTTCGAGTTGCAAATATGAGCAACAGAACCAGTATCAAATACCCAGGCGCTACTACGAGCATTAGTAAGGTACACATCAATATCAAATATACCTTTCACTTTGCCATTCTTCTTATCCGCCAAATACTTGGGGCAGTTCCGCTTCCAGTGACCAGTCCCTTTGCAGTAGAAGCACTCAGTTTCAGGTTTAGGTCCAGACTTGGGCTTCTTCCCGGGAGCAGCAACTTGCTTTCTATTCTTCTTGAAGTTCCCCTTCTTCCCTTTGCCCTTTTTCTTGAAACTAGTGGTCTTTTTAACCATCAACACTTGATGCTCCTTCTTTATTTCTACCTCCGCAGCCTTTAGCATCGCGAAGAGCTCGGGAATGGTCTTTTCCATCCCTTGCATGTTATAGTTCATCACGAAGCCTTTATAGCTTGGTGGCAGTGATTGAAGAACTCTGTCAATGACACTATCATCAGGAAGATTAACACCCAGCTGAGTCAAGTGGTTATGATACCCAGACATTCCGAGTATGTGTTCACTGACAGAGCTGTTCTCCTCCATCTTGTAGCTATAGAACTTATTGGAGACTTCATATCTCTCAACTCGGGCATTTGCTTGAAATATTAACTTCAACTCTTGGAACATCTCATATGCTCCATGACGTTCAAAACATCTTTGAAGTCCTGATTCTAAGCCATAAAGCATGGCACACTGAACTATTGAGTAGTCACCAGCTTTAGTCTGCCAGACATTCATAACATCCGGAGTTCCTCCTGCAGCGGGTCTTGCACCTAGCGGTGCTTCCAAGATGTAATTCTCCTATGCAGCAATGAGGATAATCCTCAAGTTACGGACCCAGTCTGTGTAGTTGCTACCATCATCTTTCAACTTAGCTTTCTCTAGGAACGCATTAAAATTCAAGGGAACGGTAGCACGGGCCATTGATCTACAACAACATAGATATGCAAAAACTATCAGGACTAAGTTCATGATAAATTAAAGTTCAATTAATCATATTACTTAAGAACTACCACTTAGATAGACATCCCTCTAGTCATCTAAATGATCACGTAATCCATATCAACTAAATCATGTCCGATCATCACGTGAGATGGAGTATTTTTCAATGGTGAACATCTCTATGTTGATCATATCTACTATATGATTCACGTTCGACCCTTCGGTCTCGGTGTTCCGAGGCCATATCTGCATATGCTAGGCTCGTCAAGTTTAACCCGAGTATTCTGCACGTGCAAAACTGGCTTGCACCCGTTGTATGTGAACATAGAGCTTATCACACCCGATCATCACGTGGTGTCTCGGCACGACGAACTGTAGCAACGGTGCATACTCAGTGAGAACACTTGTATCTTGAAATTTAGTGAGGGATCATCTTATAATGCTACCGTCGTACTAAGCAAAATAAGATGCATAAAAGATAAACATCACATGCAATCAAAATATGTGACATGATATGGCCATCATCATCTTGTGCCTATGATCTCCATCTCCAAAGCACCATCATGATCTCCATCGTCACCGGCTTGACACCTTGATGCCAGCGTAGCGTCGTTGTCATCTCGCCAACTATTGCTTCTATGACTATCTCTACCGCTTAGTGATAAAGTAAAGCAATTACATGGTGATTGCATTTCATACAATAAAGCGACAACCATGAGGCTCTTGCTAGTTGCCGATAACTTTTACAAAACATGATCACCTCATACAAAAATTCATATCTCATCACGTCTTGACCATATCACATCACAACATGCCCTGCAAAAACAAGTTAGACGTCCTCTACTTTGTTGTTGCAAGTTTTACGTGGCTGCTACGGGCTTCTAGCAAGAACCGTTCTTACCTATGCATCAAAACCACAACGATTTTTCATCAAGTGTGTTGTTTTAACCTTCAACAAGGATCGGGCGTAGTCAAACTTGATTCAACTAAAGCTGGAGAAACAGACACCCGCCAGCCACCTGTGTTCAAAGCACGTTGGTAGAACCGGTCTCATGAACGCAGTCATGTAATGTCATTCTGGGCCGCTTCATCCAATAATACCGCCGAATCAAAGTATGACATGCTGGTAAGCAGTATGAATATTATCGCCCACAACTCTTTGCGTTCTACTCGTGCATATAACATCTGCGCATAGACCTGGCTCTAATACCACTGTTGGGGAACGTAGTATTTCAAAAAAATTGCCTACGATCACGCAAAATCTATCTAGGAGATGCATAGCAACGAGAGGGGAGAGTGTGTCTACGTAGCCTCGTAGACCGAAAGCGGAAGCGTTTAATAACGCGGTTGATGTAGTCAAACGTCTTCGGGATCCAACCGATCCAAGTATCGAATGCACGGCACCTCCGTGATCAGCACATGTTCAGCTCAGTGATGTCCCTCGTACTCTTGATCCAGCTGAGGCCGAGGGAGAGTTTCGTCAGCACGACGGTGTGGTGACGGTGATGATGAAGTTACCGACGCAGGGCTTCGCCTAAGCACTACAACGATATAACTGAGGTGTGTAACTGTGGAGGGGGGGCACCACACATGGCTAAAAGATCAACTTGTGTGTCTATGGGGTGCCCCCTCCCACGTATATAAAGGGGGAGGGAGGAGGAGGCCGGCCAAGGGGTGGCGCGCCCAGGGGGAGTCCTACTCCAAGTAGGATCCCCCCTTTCCTATTCCCACAAGGAGAAGAGAAGGAAAGGGGGGCGGCCGCCCCAACCCTAGTCCAATTTGGTTTGGGCTAGGGGGGCACATGCCACTCCCTGGCCTGCTGTAACACCCACGATGCGGCTATATCTCCCACGTGCCGAGGCATGACTTAGAGGCATAACCGCATGGTGGTTTAGTCGCAAGTGGGTTCATATTCACACAATCCCATATACTAAATAAGAAAGGGATAAAGAGTTGGCTTACAATCGCCACTTCAAACAAATAACAAGTTAAACATACATCATCCAGAGTATAGTCAAAGGTCCGACTATCAAACCAAAATAAAAGAAGACAACCCCAAATGCTAGATCCCCGATCGTCCCAACTGGGCTCCACTACTGATCATCCGGAAAACACACATAACAACGACCAACATCTTCATCGAGCTCCCACTTGAGCTCGGTTGCGCCACATGCACTGGTATCATCGGCACCTGCAACTGTTTGGAAGTATCCATGGGTCACGAGGACTCAGCAATCTCACACCCGCGAGATCAAGACTATTTAAGCTTATGCGTAGGATAGGGTAATGAAGTGGAGCTGCAGCAAGCACTAAGCAAGTATGGTGGTTAACATACGCAAAGAAGAGCGAGAAGAGAAGCAATGCAACGGTCGAGAAGCTAGAAGTGATCCTGAAACTACTTATGTTCAAACATAACACAAGAACTGTGTTCACTTCCCGGACTCCGTCGGAAAGAGACCATCACGGCTACACATGCGGTTGATGCATTTTCATTAACTTAAGTGTCAAGTTCTCTACAATCGGATATTAACAAATAGCCTATCACAACCCCTCATAGTCAACGAAGGATATTCCTTCTCCCGGAAATACCCGATCAGTCTCGGAATCCCGGTTACAAGACATTTAGACAGTGGTAAAACAAGACCAGCAAAGCCACCCGATGTGCCAACAATCCCGATAGGAGTCGCATGTATCTCGTTCTCAGGGAAACACCGAATGAGACATGCTACGAGTAAAACTAGGCCTCGTTTTTTCCTCGAGGTGGCCCCGCAGGCGGCTCGGTTCGGACGAATACTTAGAGAAGCACTGGCCTGGGGGTTAAAATAAAGATGACCCTCGGGTCTGCAGAACCCAAGGGAAGGTTATATGTTGTTAGGAAAATGGTAAAACCAAGGTTGGGCCTTGCTAGAGGAGTTTTATTCAAAGCGAATTGTCAAGGGGTTCCCATAACACCCAACCGAGTAAGGAACGCAAAATCAAGGAACATAACACTGGTACGACAGAAACTAGGGCGGCAAGAGTGGAACAAAACACCAGGCATAAGGTCGAGCCTTCCACCCTTTACCAAGTATATGGAGGCATTAAATTAAATAAGAGATATTGTGATATCCCAACATATCCATGTTCCAACATGGAACAAACTTCAATTCACCTGCAACTAACAACACTATAAGAGGGGCTGAGCAAAAGCGGTAACTTAGCCAAACAACGTTTGCTAGGAAGGAGGGTTAGAGGCTTGACATGGCAATATGGGAGGCATGATATAAAAAGTGGTAGGTAGCATGACATAGCGATTGAACGAACAACTAGCAAGCAAAGATAGAAGTGATTTCAAGGGTATGATCATCTTGCCTGAGATCCCGCAAGGAAGAAGAACGAGTCCATGAAGAAGACAAACCAACATGGTCAAACGAATCCTCTTAACTCTGGAACGAAACCGAAACTAATGAGAGAAACAACCCGGAAAGAAGCAAGCAACATAGTAAACCAACAAGCATAAACATGGCATGATGCACAAGCAAGTATGATGCATGTCCGGTTAAAGAGGCATGGCATGGCAAGGCAAAGTGCAACAAACAATACTACAAGTTAAGTGGAGCTCAATATGCAACGAGTTGCATATTGACGGAACACCACATACATTTATTTAGTTCACTCTCGTTTACGTACCCAACAATATTAAATGTTATTCAACATGGCAAAAGGTGAAACATAATAAAACTACCTATCTAGGAAAGTTTAAATGAGGCCGGAAACATCAAACAATAATTCCAGAAAATCCCCATATGCATAGCAATTTAATGCAAACGACAATATTAAACATTTTAAATGTTGCTATCATGATGCGGATGACATTTGCAAGTTTTATGCAATTTTATGAAAATGTTGACATGAGCATGTTATGAAGCATTTGTCATCGTGGAGTAAACGGAAGGGGTGCCATGGCAACGACAACGGAAATGGTGCCACGGCAACATTCCGGTTCCGGTCACTCGATTGAGATGCCAGTGCAATAGAAAGCGCGACGGGGGCGTGTCATGCGATGAACGATGGGGTGCTCCCGGTTACGGGGTTCCCACATGTCGGTGGCAAGGCAAAAAGGGGCGACGTGCACCGACGGTTCGAACTCGAGGCAAACAAGGGTGCATTTCATACAACATGCGTTCATTCTCGGGAGGTCGTCTCGGCGGTTATACCTTCGAAGCAAGCATTTCTAGAGCGGTTCGAGTTCATCGTGGGAAGTAGGCATTCACGTTTCGTAGTCGTTTTGGGGTCATCGGTAGTGGGACTTGACAAAAAGCACGTCGACGGTAGCGGTACAGACATTCTCGGGGTACTTGTCGGTCCGGTCTTGGTGTATGATGTACATGGCAAACATAGTGGTACTCGGTGCCTTGTCGAACCCAAGCGACGGTAGTCGTACACGGCGCGCTATGAAAGTAGTTGTACTCGCGGTCTTTGGCAATGGTAGTCGTACACGTATCGACGAGGTACTTGATATTTCACTCTGTAGTCGTTCGAGCGTCCGTGTGGTCTTGCCGGTGGGGTACTTGGCGCTTGTGGTCCAACTACGAGGTCATAGCCGTGTAGTCGAACTTGACGAAAACGGGTCTTGCCGGGGACTTGGCGCATCCATTGGGAACTTGGTGGTACTTGCGTTTCTCGGCCCTGCGGGTCCTGGTGTGGCCAAACTCGAGGAGGTCCAAGGAGGCACCGGTGGAGGTGTTCGTGGAGCTACTGCCGAACTATGGCTGCAGATGGACAGGCAGCAGAGAGGAGGCGATGGGGTGTTGAAGATGGCCGGGTCCGGGCCAGTACAGTTCGGGGAGGCGAGGAGCTTGGGTGGTGCTGGAGAAAGGCACGACGACGGAGGCAGGCTCGGCAGCCATGCGGAGGAACAGAAGGTACGTCGTGAAGTGGCACGCTGCTCTTGGTCAACGATGGCACACGGGAGAAGAAGAGCTCTGGCACAGAAGCTCGAGCGGGGCGGACGCGAAGGAGAGGAGGCAGGGCATGGTGATGGCCCCATGGGCGCCAACGGCAGCACCGGTCGTCAGGCGGCGAGGCGGGGTCGCGGCGGCCATGGAGGCGGGGACGAGGCCGAAGACACGGGGCCCTCGAGCTCGAGCGGCGAGACGGCGAAGGAGGCCGAGCGGGAGCCTGGCGGCGCTCCGCTCGCAAGGGCTGGCCGTGAAACGTGGCGAGGCGGAGGAGGGCCGGCAAGGGCGCGGGCATGACGGGGCGGAGGTGGCCAGCGGGAAGGAGCTGCGGGCGTCGGGCCATGGGGTTCGGGCGTGAGGAAGAGCGAGAGGAGGGAGAGATGGGGATTGAGGGAGCGCTGGAGGGAGATGGGGATCGGGATCCTCTCCTGGCGGCGTTGGAGGACTGCGCGAGGGAGGAGATGAGGGAGAGAGAGAGAGAGATGAGGACCGGTCGGGCTAGGTTAGAGGGTTAGGTGGGCCTTAGGGGATGTTGGGCCTAGGGAGGCCTGGCTGCAGGTCTGCTGGATTGCAGGTGGCCTAGGGCGCGGCCCAGGTAAATGGGCTCTGCCCAGTCCTTCCCTCCTCTGTTAGGTTTTTTAAGAAAAAAAATGACAGGATCAAAGAGAAAAGAATCTGGGGCTTGGGAATAATATGGAAGATATAAAAAATGTCCCTGGGATCCTGGATTTAACTAGTATTTGAATAAAATGCCTTGGCAATTTTTAGAGGCTGCAATTTTATGCAAGTTTGAAAATAACTCAAACTCGAATAAATCCTTAGCCCAACCAAAACACTTCCAAAAGACCTGAAAATTGGAGGAGGTGGTCTTGGCATGGTCTAGTATTTATAGGGAAAAGTTGAATATTTTATGAAAGATGAGAATGCCACTTGCAATAAATGGGTGAGAATTGAAAGGAAGAAACTAGTGATGGGGTGTTGCACTTGATGAGGGATTGGTGGCAAGAGAAAGATGCAAGTGTGTTTTGGTTGATTCCATAAGAATAGAATATTTATTATAGCTCCCTAATAATATTGGGAGTATATGTTCTCAAGAGAAATCACCATTGTGAATATCCCTCGATTTAAATGGATCGAAGATCCATACGGTTTATTTGGTTGAGTTTTTAAAACGGGTTGCATGATGACATGATGCAATGCACATGATGCAAGGATGAATGCAACGAACCAAAAAAAACACACGACGAATCTCAGAATCCATGGAAGGCATCTGGAGTGCCGGTCTTGGGGCGTCACAACTCTCCTCCACTTACAAGAGATCTCAACCCGAGATCTAAGGATGGCACCGGAGAGAAGCGGAGGAGGAAAAGAAGAGGTAAAACTAAGTTGCTTCTTCGATAAACGAGTGAAACCATGAACCTTGAGAGGTTTAACAAATTGAAAGAAGAATGCAATGGAGATGAACGAAGTTGAAAACACTCCGTTAGAAAAGAGGAACAAGGAACATTGCGAAAAACCTTGATGTTAGGTGCCAAGATTGATATTGAAACCACTCCGGTTAAAGCAAGATAGAGAACGAATAAGAATGATATAATTTGGATAGCACTCCGACTGAGAAAGTAGGCAAAACTTGATAAGATGAGAGAACTTGAATGGAGGACACGACACTCCGGTTGAATGGATAAGCAAATGAAAGAACACGGTCCTCACAATTCGAGATAATGTGTGAAGAGAGCATCATCACAATGCTTCCGGAACAAATGAATAGAAGTTAGATCGTTAGGAACAAAGAAAGTAGAAGAAAATTATAACTTCTACCACCAATGAATTTGAAGGCATCCTTAGAAAGAAGTATTGAATGGAGTTGTTGAAAAATAAACAGCAAAAGAATAAGGTTGTTGTGGGCTTATGAAAAACGTCTCAAAATTATGAGGTGAAATTCTGCCACTAACGAAAACAATAGATTGGATTGATATGAACAAGGAGATGAGAAACTTATTTCACCGAGAGGATAAATGAAGAACTTGGGTCATTTATAAGCACCATAAATAGCAACAATCCTTAGGGAAAGCTTAAGGTGAAATATGACACAAGATAACTCCAACAAAGAGATTAATGGATTTAAAATACCTCATTCTTGATAACTTGTGAACCATGAAACATGAAGGGAAATTATCAAGAATGACATAACACCACCTCAAAAGATAAGGGAGAAGGGATTGAACTTTGAAATGCAAGATGAAGAATACTAGAGATCCTCTGAAAAGAATCTCGATGAACACTTCAAGAAGGAATTATAATCCTTGATGAACCATCATATAGAGCCTCCATGAAGAACTCCGGTAATAAAAGGATAATAGAAAGAAAGAGAAGTTGAAAACACAAGGTGAATCCTTGCAATGATTTAGATGAATCTTCGAGGTGATATAGTTGAGAGATCTTGGAACTCCGGGAAAAGTATGAAGCACTTGAACCGAGAATTTACTCATCGTGAACAAACTCCGTAAGAATGAATCCATCATTTGGATGAAACAATAATAAGAATTACGTTTTGCGTATCCTTCACCAATTTAAATTGATGACAAGCAACGGATTTGGCATACTACTTATTCTCGTAGAAAGGATTACGAGAGATATAGCGTAAACTTGAGAAGGACTTCAACGAACCACCGGTAGCACTACAAAAAAATACACTTCCGTGATGATACATGTTTGTCACAGTAGGTCGTTTTTTTGTCATGCATGTACATCCATGACAAATTTATGACAGAATCAAGATAGTCATACCTGTGCTGTCGTAGAAGTGTTCCATGACATTACCAAAATTATCATCACGGAAGTGTCCACTTCCATGACGATAAATCGCGCGTCACAGATGTGCTTTCGTCAAGGGTGACCGACACGTGGCATCCACCATAACGGAACGCCGTTAAGCTATTGGGTCGGTTTCTGTTTACGGCCATCCAACTCTAGCCCGTTTACGGCCATAATGCGGTCTGTTTGGCTCATGTTTAGCCAATCGATTATACAGCCTGTATAAGGCCCATTGATAATATGGCCCGCAGAAGGCCCATTGTTTCTACGGCCCGTAGAAGGCCCATTATTTCTACGGCCCGTAGAAGGCCCACTATTTCTACGGCCAGTAGGAGGCCCAGTGTCACTACAGTAATATTAGCCCATGGTTATTGTGGCCTAGTTTTAAAAAATAGGTTATTGCAGCCACTAGCTAACCGCGGAAAAAGAACTGCAATGACTACAAGCAAACAAATAAACAAGACAACAAGGAAATAAATAAGCAAGCAACTAACGCTAGGCTATCACGGCTATTACACATATTACAACCACTGGGCATCAAAGTTCGCCACCAGTGCAAATATAGGGAACAAAGCAGCATATCATATACACCGGTTGTCAAAGTTGGCGACCAGCACAAATAAACGCCGCAGCAAAACAAATCCAGAACTGAAACCACTTCAGAAGATCTCAAGAAACAATATCCTGGGTACCCGTAATGCTGGCAAGATGCTTAGCAAGCTTATTAACTTTCTCTTGTTTGGCGCTTAAATCCTCCAGCGCTTGCTGTTGCACCAGAAAATATGCATCTGAATTCTGCAGGGACTTCCTCAGTCCTTCAGCTTCCTGTCGCAGCACATCTGATCGATGTCTTTCAACTTGAAGTTGAGACTCAAGAAGACGAACTGATTCAGGCAGCGAGTTCGAAGAGCTTGTGCCAGCAGTAGTGGCCAATAACTCGAACACTACATCAAGACAGGACTTTTGGGTTCCCTCACTGTCGTCAAGATAGTTTTTATTAGCTTTCTTGGAGATTAATTGTAACACCCCGGATGTAACTTTCCCAATTTGTACTCCAACTCTTGTCGTTTCCGGCATTAAGTTATATTTATTTCCTCGGGCTCGGGTTTTTGTCTCCGTGTGTTGTTATCGTTGCCATGCATCTCATATCATGTCATCATGTGCATTGCATTTGCATACGTGTTCGTCTCATGCATTCGAGCATTTTCCCCGTTGTCCGTTTTGCATTCTGGCGCTTCGTTCTCCTCCGGTGGTCATTTCTAGCTTTCTTTCGTGTGTGGGGATTAAACATTTCTGGATTGGACCGAGACTTGCCAAGCGGCCTTGGTTTACTACCGGTAGACCGCCTGTCAAGTTTCGTATCATTTGGACTTCGTTTGATACTCCAACGGTTAACCGAGGGATCGAAAAGGCCCCGTGTGTGTTGCAGCCCAACACCCCTCCAATTTGGCCCAAAACCCACCTAAGTCTTGTCCATCATCTAGAGCGTTCGATCACGATCGCGTGGCCGAAAACCGCACCTCATTTGGACTCTCCTAGCTCCCTCTATGGCTATAAATAGATCCCCTCCGTTTTCGGATCATTCTACCCTAACTCTAGCCCCCCTCGTCTCCCCGCGCGCCGGACGTGTCCGGACGCGCCGGACATCACCGCCGTCGCGAATCGCGCGCCGCCACGTGGCCGCACCGCGCCCACATCGCCGCCTCTGTCCCGCCGGCCCGCTCGGCCCGGCCGGGGCCCCCGAAGCCCATCGGCTAGCCCCCGCCGCCCGTCGTGCCCGCGCCTCCCGTGGCCGACCCCGCCGCCTGCGCCTCGCCTCCGCCGCCCGCCGTCACCGCGCCACGCCGCCGCGGACCACATCGCCGGCCGCCGCGCCGCACCTCCCGACCCGGCTCCGCCGCCTCCTCCGGCGTCGCCGCGCCTCCCCCGACTCGCCGGTGACCGGATCCGGCGAGATCCGGCCCGGTAGGACCTCGGGACCCTCCTCCTTCTACTCCGGCCGGTCCTCTCCGGCGAGCTCCGAGGATTCCGGCGAACTTCGTAATCCGTGCCCGGATCCCAGATCTGTGAAACCCTAGGTCGTTTTTTTCTCTAAGTCTCGAAAATTTCAGTTCAAGTGCTCATGTTCACGGCTCCGTAACTTTGCATCCGTAGCTCCGATTCATGCATATAGCATATCAAAATGTTCATCTTAGAGATTAAATTATTTCATTCCATTGCATCATTTTCATTTGAGTTCATCTTGATGCCCGAAATGCTACTAGAAGAGGGCTACTTGAGTTAATTGTCAGATCTGTTACTCCGTTTAGCACTTTTGTCATTTTTTCCATGATTAATGTGTGCATGCTATGCCCTGGTGCTCTACATGTGTTTTATTAAGGGTTTTGTCATCTTTCCAGAGATGCAACCCATGTATTTTTGTGATGTGTGTGGTGACTTGTGCAAGCTTGCAAAGTGGTGCACTTGCTAATTCTGTTTTCAGGGACTTAGTAATTTCACTAAGTCCTGCAGCTGTTTATCTCATGATGCCATATGTTCATGTTGTTTCCTAGTGATCCGTGCCTCTTTTGAGGATGATCAGTAAGGGAGTTTTGTTAATATTGTAGTGCTCTATCCATACATGGCTTTGTTTGAAATTATGGGGCACCCTAGCTTGAGTCAATCGAGCTCTAATTTTGCTACTTTGTGAATCTGGGCAGATTGTCAACTTGTTTGCAATTTTGCCGGTGATGTTATAGTTGATCCGTGCATGATATGCTATTGTTCTTGCCATGTCTAGCTTGAATTTTGTTCCTTCTTTATGGGTGTATGCTTGTCTTTCCATGACTTGCACCGTAGTGAGTGCATCGAGCTCGTAAACATGACTACTTGAGCATGTGTCAGTTTTTCACTAAGTATGAAAACTGATTATGTTTTTGCTATGTTCACGTGCTTGCAATTGTATTTTATGATCCCTTTTGGCTCAAGTTCACTAAGGGACTTTTGTTAATCTCTTTGAGTATCTCCATGCCATGCTTTACTTTGCCATGTTCAGATCCTGTAGCATGTAGTTTTGTTGCTCCGAAGAGAGCTACCTGATCTGAAATTCCAGACAAGTGTTGATTTCACTAAAGTCTGAGATCTGTTTGCCATATGCATTTTTGCCATGCTTGTTTGAACCTGTTAATGGATTAATTGGCCATATCTCAGTACTAGACTTTTGTTAAGCATCTTGTGTGCATCCCTGCCATGTATTTTGTTGTCATGTTTGGGTGCTGTGGCATGTTCATCTCATTACATTTAGATGCCTACTTGCTGTAAATCGCAGACCGGGGTCATATTTGAATCGCTTGCCATTTCCAAACAGTAACTCTGATTCTGGCGTTCTTTATATCGTTTTCAAGCGATTTCATCTCATAATTCCATTGGCACACTTGGTTTTCCAAGTTGAGGCCAGTTTCATGCATTTCCTGTCATATCTTGCATTTTGCATCCCGCATTGCATCCTGCATATCATATCATCTTTGCATCGTGGTGTTTGAGTTTGCACGTGGTTGATTGTATCCTTGTTGCTTGTTTGTCTTGTTTGGGTAGAGCCGGGAGACGAGTTCACTAACGAGGAGCCTGTTGAGTTTGCTTTCGAGGATCCAGTCAACTCTGACAACTGTGCAGGCAAGATGATCATACCCTCGAAATCACTACTATCTTTGCTATGCTAGTTTGCTCGCTCTTTTGCTATGCCATTGCTATGATGCCTACCACTTGCTTTCAAGCCTCCCAAATTGCCATGTCAAACATCTAACCCACCATGTCCAAGCAAACCGTTGATTGGCTATGTTACCGCGTTGCTCAGCCCCTCTTATAGCGTTGCTAGTTGCAGGTGAAGATTGAAGGCCGTTCCTTGTTGGAACATTTATTTACTTGTTGGGATAATTTTATATTGCTATGTTATCTTAATGCATCTATATACTTGGTAAAGGGTGGAAGGCTCGGCCTCTCTCCTAGTGTTTTGTTCCACTCTTGCCGCCCTAGTTTCCGTCATATTGGTGTTATGTTCCCGGATTTTGCGTTCCTTACGCGGTTGGGTTATAATGGGAACCCCTTGATATTTCGCCTTGATTAAAGCTTTTCCAGCAATGCCCAACCTTGGTTTTACCATTTGCCACCTAGCCTTTTCTTTCCCTTGGGTTCTGCAGACTCAAGGGTCATCTTATTTTAACCCCTCGGGCCAGTGCTCCTCTGAGTGTTAGCCCACCTGTCAGCTGCCGGTGGCCACCAGGGGCAACTCTGGGCTGGCCTACCCGTACCTAAGACAATCTGAGTGTGCCCTGAGAAAGAGATATGTGCAGCTCCTATCGGGATTTGTCGGCACATTCGGACGGTGTTGCTGGTCTTGTTTTAACTTGTCGAAGTGTCTTGAATTACCGAGATACCGAGTCTGATTGGAACATCTTGGGAGGAGGTCTATTCCTTCGTTGACCGTGAGAGCTTGTCATGGGCTAAGTTGGGACTCCCCTGCAGGGTTTTGAACTTTTGAAAGCCGTGCCCGCGGTTATGGGCAGATGGGAATTTGTTAATGTCCGGTTGTAGATAACTTGAACCTTAATTAATTAAAATGAATTAACTGAGTGTGTTACCATGATGGCCTCTTCTCGGTGGAGTCCGGGAAGTGGACACGGTGTTGGAGTAATGTTTTGCGCAGGTTGCTCTCTAGTTTCTCGCTCGCGCTTTGCCTCCTCTTCTCGCTCTCTTTTGCGAATAAGTTAGCCACCATACTTGCTAGTCGCTTGCTGCAGCTCCACTCATATTTACTTTGCCTTACCTATAAGCTTAAATAGTCTTGATCGCGAGGGTGCGAGATTGCTGAGTCCCTGTGGCTCACAGATTACTATTACACCAGATGCAGGGCCTGATGATTCCGCTCTAGGAGACGCGTATGAGCTCAAGTGGGAGTTCGACGAAGACTCTCAACGTTACTATGTTTCCTTTCCTGATGATCGGTAGTGGTGCCCAGTTGGGGGTGAACGGGACCGTTGTCGCATGTTGGGTTCTCTTTTCTTTTGGCGCCGTAGTCGGGCCATGAGTGTTTGGATGATGTAATGTTATTTATGTACTTGATTGACGTGGCGAGTGTAAGCCAACTATTGCTATCTCCCCTTTTATTATCATATTACATGGGATGTTGTGAATATTGCCTAACCTGCGACATATGCCTTCAATGTGATTATGTCTCTAAGTCGTGCCTCGACACGTGGGAGCTATAGTCACATCGAGGGTGTTACATTAATAGGGATGTCTCACTATCTTGAACCTTATCTGCATTACTTCATTTACCATTGGATAATGCGGTACTGTTCTCCAATATTTTGTCCGCATTATAAAAGAGAAATAAGCAGACACATCACATGTTTACCATGTTGTATATGAAACTCATTTTGGTAAATGAGTTCAGTAGTAAAGTGGACAGGATAACAGCATGAAACAAACATATATCTATGTACCATGGTCACTTTATGGTCTATACCATTCTAGTTTTTGTTGCCAAATCAAGATAGAGGCGCAGTTCAAATAATATTTGTTCTATGAAATCGTTAATTTTGCGTAGAGAGATATACCGTTGTTCCGCGCCAACGCGCGGGGACTCATCTAGTAATATTTAGGAACTGAGGGAGTACTATGTAAAGAGTTAGGTGTCGCACGGTGATAGTAGTGTGAGGTGGGCCATGTAATCACTGAGCCTACGTGTTTTCACTGCTCTTGCACGCCTACACTGTAAGAATGGAGAAAATTGTAATCTAGTAGTAGTAGTATACCTCCTTTTGCCGAAAGCATGGGACATCCAGCAGTCCTACCACCTCAGTAATAAAGACCAATGAGCCGTCAAATCACATAGACCCAGCAGTAAGTTGGACGGACGAAGCAACCATCACTCTTGCGCCAGTGAGAGGTCGCGTCCGCTCTGCCCGGGCATGAATGCGGCACGGATTCTTTGGAGCGGCGCTGACCGTTTCGGGCGGGAAGCGCGCGCTGGCGATGGAGGGTCTTTGGGTGGGCCAAGCTGGTCAGGAGCGGGCGTGGCAGCTGTCCGCATGTCCCTACCGGACACGCCCGGAAACGAGAGGATGCACCGACTCTTGCGGCTAAAATCGTACACTACACAACATCTCTCTGTAGGAGTAGGTCGATCTGTTGCTCTCTCTAACACACACACACACACACACGCACGCACCTTGGTCCCATTGCACCTTCTAACGTGACTTATTACACCTAGACGGAGGGAGTAGTAAGTATATGAGATACGGTGGCACACTGACTTAAGTCGAATACAAGTGGCCAAAATTTGTGTGCATGTTATAATAAGGATTCACTTAAAATAGTACGTGAGCGGACAGAGGGATCAATTGGACAGTGTTCCCGAGCAGTAGCGAGATGTGTGAGGTAAGATACACCGCTGGTGCTTTTAATTTTTCTTATTAATTTGTTTGTTTCACCCTCTGACTAGTGGGACCCAACGTACTACGTGGAGAGAGGTAAGATGACTAAGGTTGCATTATTTCTGCACCATTGTGGATAGTCTTACCACCAAAGCCACATGACACGATTATGATTGAATCCCAATGACTCCCACACACACACACAAAAACACGGCATGCTTGTCACACGAATGCAGGAATGTATAAAAGGTTATTTCCCTCTCGTTGAATATAACGGGAGGGTTGTGTAGCTGGTTAGCCTGTTCGCTCACTCTCTCGCCCTCTCCCGCTAGAGCCTCAGCGCTTGTAGTTGCTCTCATCACACTCTCTCGCCCTCTCCAGATCTAAACAAGACTTCATTGGCCTCTCTCTCCCCTCACTGCTGCTCAAAGAGCCGGCAGGATCCGTCCACCGGGAAGGGAAGGAGGCTTAATGTTGTCGCCATCGGCGAGGGACTACTGGCGCAGCTATTCACTTTCCACCCAGCGGCGGCGCGGGAGGGCCTCCGACCCCTTCTTCTTCGTCGTTGTCCCGTCGCCCACCGAACCACGCCCCAAGAACCTTAAGGTATAATTTACTTACTCCACATGCATTGCTCTAGCTGCATGTATACCATGAATCTAGGACGTGGTTCAAAGAGGAAAGGAGTGGGAAAAGTTGTATATAGCATGAATCTAGGACGTGGTTCAAAGAGGAAATGAAGGGTAAAGTTGTATAGCATTAATCTATAATGTGGTTCAAAGAGGAAAGGAATGGGGGAAAGTAGTGGGGAAAGTTGTATCGCATAAATCTAGGACGTGGTTCAAAGAGGAAAGGAAGGGGCAAAAGTACTAGTTCAAAAAGGAAAGGAAGGGACAAGGCTGTAGAGTTTGAGCAGGACTAGATTTTCTGCGCTCACATAGGGAAAGGCGTCTAAAGATAATAAAACTGGGACCAACACAAATATGCTCCTTGGTTGCTTGTTCTTTGTTGCAACAGACTGTGCATGACCACAGTACATCGGTAGATGCACATGGTGCTAGTGCATACACTGTCCCGTGCAACTCATTAGCTGTTGTTAATCTAAGGTCCTGTTTGGTTAAAAACTCCCTAGTCCCTACCTGCTGGGTTCCAGGAACTAAACATGGACTAGAGGTTATTAAATGACATGCTAAAAGACCATGTTACCCCTAGTAATGAACTAATAGAGACAAGGTGCGATGCGTGGCAGGGGCAACTATTGGAAAAAGTCCCAAAAAGACTCCCTCGGGGTCTTCTTTCTTTAGTCCCAAATGCCCACTTCTAGTCCCTAAAAGTCCCTCCTCTTTGGTTTAGATGGGACTGACACGGAGTTTTTTTAGTCCCTACACCAAAATGTCCCTGTAAACAAACACCCTCTAATAATGCCGCTGGAAAATTGATGCAATGCCACACTCAAAAGCAAATTACATGTTTAACAAATTTTATTATTAATATTAATCAATGCCACCGTTTGAGAAATGCTACTGTCTTGCTTTCTTTCCCATTTAGATAAGGTAGATGCTTCTTTTTGTTGGCTTCTGTGTCATCCACCGTTATTGACCACTAGTTGTTTCCTTTGCACCTCTGTGTAAACAGGGTTATCTGCTTCACCTCGTTGCCATTGTGACCTTTTGTTGCACTGCACAAAACACTTTTGTTTTAGGAGTGTTTTGTGCAGTTCAACCAAAATTTCACACCGACAACGTTGCTTGATTGCTTGATCTTAGTGGAACTGCACAAGAGGAGATCTTACTTCCTATCCGTTAAGGCGAATTTGGTTCAGATCTTCTTCTTGTGAGTTGTTTGAATTCCGCATCATGGGAGGTCAGTACTAACCTTCTTTCACATGATTATGCAGTGTGCATTCATATGTTGTGCTACTTGTACGATAATGTTGCTTGATTTTAGTGAACTGCACAAATGGAGACAAGACTTCCAATCTGTATGTGCACCGTAATATCCCATTGAGGTAAGATAAGGATATTTCACAACTGCTGGCCTGTATTTTGCCACTTTCATCAGAAAATTAAGTTTAGTACTATACTTGTGCTCCCTAATTGACATGCCAAATCTTACATTGAAGGTGAAGCTTGTTTGTTATTGAACCAAGTGATGAAGGAGAAGAACAAGGGGAAGAAAAACAAAAATCAACTCCCGGTGTTGTCATGAAAAAGTGGTATTGTCCTTGAGAAGTGCTTCATCTGTGTTGTTTTAAATAATTCCTTTCCTTTTTTCGAGCAAACAGTGATGCTAGCATTTAGTAGTCCTCTTGTCTTTGCACAACAGGATCATCTTCCTCTGAAGAATAATATGGAGTACGTGAAGTGACTAGTTCCGATTATGCCAGGATGAAGAAGCCCTGTCTATCTTATCATCAGAAGGAGCAGTTGAAGGATGGCTACATTACTCCCCACAAGACCAAACTAACTTCAGCTCAGAAGGACTGACAAAATCTCCATTTTATTGCTGTGATGCGCGAGTACAATGTTGTTCTAGGATTCTTTCTGGTGAGTTCCATTTTTCTAAAAGTGTGCTCTACATGGACCATGTATGTGCCTCTTGAAACTGTCAATTCATAGTACAGTTTGCTCTATACTAATCACTTTTTTGTATTTGTGCAAACAAGGGTGCTCAGCTTGATTTCAATGGGAACTGCACAAAATGTTCATGAATACATCGAATGATTCATTTCCACCACAAGAAAGGAGGTGCCGATAAGTTCAAGGCGTTGCAACATATAAGGGCGAAATCATACAAGCTACGCGCAAATTTGGTTGATTTTGGTGGAACTGCACAAAAAGAACAGCTGGTTTATTTAGCACAAGGTGCCATGTCAATGTCCGAACTGATGGCAAACCCTGCCCATTCCACAATCGTAGGCATTTGATATTTTGGAATGGGACAACCTTGTCAAATTTTGCTCATTGATTTTAGCAAGACATGCGTTTGTTATTTTCGAATGGGACGCCCTTGCTGTCAGCAGCATCGATCAATTTTTTCTTTATTCTTTAGTTGTGAAGTAAATATTGCCTCTGACATATGAGTCGCTGAGATGCATAATTATCGATTGTTTTGAATGTTCTCTATGAATTGTCAGGCCTGTGTGTTTTATTGCAATGTACAGAAACGCTAAAAACCTGCTCAAACTCTTTGTACTCCTTCTTTTCCTTTTTACTTCGCACATTGTGAAAGTGCATACTTTTTGTATAAGATTGGTCAAAGTAGAGATACTTTGACTGCAGACAAAACTTGTATGCAGACTAGAAAGGACCGGAGGGAGTACATGTGAAACTGCTGCAAACGAGGTGATTACCCTGGGAATAATGCTAGTACATATTGTTTTGCATGTTCATTCAATGCCAGTGATACAGGAATTCGAACTAATCGAAATAAATTCACTCATACACGGTCGGATTTCATATAAACATCCCGGATTTCATTACATTTCATACATTCTTCAACTAAAAAGTGGTGCGCTGGAGGTATAATTAATTAACCGAAGCTACCCACCTGTGTCCCGCTGAGCCGAACAGAAACTTCAGTGACTTAACTGCAGGTGCAGTTGCGTAACTGACATGTGGCCTGTTGGGCCCACGTGTCAGTTAGCCAACTGCACCAGCAGTTAAGTAGAAGCAGCGTTACTCTCCAGCAGAACTCCCCGACTCCACGTCGCCGCCAAGAAGCTAACCGGCCGTCAATGGTCAACCCGCCTAGCTTGGCTTCAACAGGAGGGTAGCAGCGGTGGCCTTACTTGGACCCGAGCGGCGGCAACCTACCGTGTTCTACTCTTCCTCGTTTTTTGTGTGGCGCGGCCTCGTTGGCAGCGGGGCGGGGCCTCGGCGGAGCCGGCGATGTCCTCTGCCTCGTTGCCGGCAGGCGGCGCCTCAGCGGAGCGGTGGAAATCCTCCCCCGCGTTGCCGGCAGGGTGGGGCCTCGGCTGAGCAGGCGATGTCCTCTGCCTCGTTGTTGGCAGGGCGGGGCCTCGGCGGAGCCGGCGGTGTCCTCTGCCTCGTTGTTGGCGCCATGGGGCCTCAGCAGAGCAGGGCCTCGTCGACGCCAGCGAAGCGGGGACTCGTCGGAGCCGGCATTGTCCTCTACCTCGTCCTTGGTCTCGCCAAACAACGCCTCGCCCACTTCATCGCCCTCTTTGCTAGCCTCTTTGTAGGCGGCCGCAGCCTCCGCCACCCGCATGCGCTCCCGCCAGCGCTCGAGGCGGCCCTTGCGGGTGGAGCGGTATGGGTCGAGCAGCGCCTCCTGCTCTGCCCGCTCCGCGACGATCTGCTCCCCCGCCTGCAGATGCTCCTGGAGGAGATGGTGGTTGTAGGCGGCGTCGGCCTGCGCCTCCCGGAACTGCTCCTGACGCATCTGCCTCACACTGCCCATATATTGGGCATGGGCCTCGCCGATGGTCATGGTGCAATGCACCGGCGAGGATGGCGTGAAGGAGGGGGTTGGCGCCGGATCATCGACTACCATGTTCTCCATTGGGACGTCCTCGTCCTCCGGCTGCCTGCCGGCCAGCCGATCGGCAACAAGGGCTGCCATCTCCTTGTGGTCCGTCGTCCGCCCGTCCCGAAGAGCGCTGGAGCGCGAGGAAGCCATGGTGGGCAATAGTGGTGTGGACAGGAGAAAGGGAATGGATGCGGATGACTGCGGCTATGGCCGGCGCAGCAGTTTATGTAGCAATGGTGGGCGGGCGGAGGGACGGACGTGTGGCGCCGGAGTAGCCGTCTCGGCACCCGCGTATCATTAATGTGGGCGGCAGATGGATGGACGGACGACACTTGTGTCGTTTGAAGGCGGAGCAATCGCCTGCACCGAGAAGCGGGGCGGGCGGCGCTGACTGTTTCGGGCGAAAAGCGCGCGCGGGCAAGGAGATGACTTTACTTGGAGAGGATGACAATGGGGACCCACCAAGTCCATAGCCTCACGTACGCAAGTGCCTCCTTATTATATATATATGTATAAAACTATACTCCCTCCATCTAGGTGAATAAGTCGTATTAGAAGGTGCATCACGACCTAGGTGCAAGCAGATTGGTGGAAAAGAAGAATATTTCTCTCTTCTAAACACAACATTTAATCACAGCAGTTAAGAGGATGCCTTATTAGCTACCCATGCAGGCCATCGTAATTCATAGCATGCAAAGCGCTTTTATTTCTTGCCTAATAACCGCATGGACGTGCTGCATGCATTGGTCCTTGCCCGAGCAAAAAAAAGGGAGGAAAGGGGTTTCCACGGGAGACAACGAGGCAGAGGTGGAAGCGCTCGCTGGAGTTATTTATTTTGCTTCCCCCTGGTTTCCTGACATCACGGTCCCACACCATTGTCAACCTATGTAGTACTAGTCAATAAACGAGAGAATTGCACAAGAAGCGGCCGACAGCTAGGACCAAGCACCTCGAGCAGTATTTGTGTTTTTGAGGTGTGAGCACTGCAGAGTTTTTCGATGTTTAGCCCAGATATTAATTTTTCTCCTCTCAACAACAACGAAAACATCGCTGCAGGTATTAACTGGGCGGGTTGTGGCCCATCTAGCCCAGGCCAGATATCAAGCCCAGATATTGATTTTTTTTCAAGCTAAAAATGGCTAGCCCAGCTATACTTTTTTTAGGAATACCCAGGCAAGGTCAAGTTGTTATTCTCCGCCCCGCTGGGCTGCAAATCTTTCCTAGGAGGGATGCATTAGGCTTAACAAGAAAACGGGCTTTAAGAAATAATAAATGGGATGTAATTATAAAAACTGGGCAGTAACTATAAAAAATGCACCAAACACGTGATTACTTTATAAAATATTATTTTTGGATATTGAAAATTTTAATTTCATTAATTGTTGCGAGCGCAATGTTTCGTTGGATTTTTACGTAATATAAATTTATATTCAGTTTGTATTTAATCTGACTAGAAATTTCGGGATAAAAATATTTCGGATCCCATCAAAATGTGGGAAATTTTATTGAATTCTGTTTTGAACGGTTGGTTGAAATGGGCTGTACTTTTAACAAACTGTAAATGGGCTGTAGTAAATTCCACTAGAATTCAAAAATGGGCTACACATTCTTACAAATCTTAAATGGGCTATAAGTTCTCTGCCACACACTTCTGGCCTTACTAAGTTGACGCGTCCCCTAAAAAAACAGAGTTGACGTGTATGCAAGGCTTTGTCAACTTATAGTCAACACACGGTTCTAGCAGTAGTGGCCGATGGATGTCCATCCAACAGATGTCGTGCTTCTTCTTCAATCTCGGACATTCTAGCTTCACCCGCCCAAAAAATGATTCCTCCCCCTGACATCTGGGGCACACCGTTTCGGAAGCTGACCTGTGGGCCTACTAAGTTGACGTACCAAGGGCTTTGTCAACTTAGTCAATATAAACGATTCTAGCTGCAGTGACCGTACAATGTCCATCCAACGACCGTAGTGCTTCTTCAACCTCTGGTCTTCTTGCTCTAGCCGCCCAAAGCAGCGCCGGTCGTGCCTCCTGCTCCTGCCTCCTGTGGCCGGTTGTGCTGCCGTGGAGGCCTCACCGCCCCTACTATTCCCACCGCTGGCCAGGCCCTGCGGCGATGGCAGCCTCACACCGCAGCCGAACGAGTGAACCCTCATACTCCTCTCCGCGTGGGCATCCACTACCGCATCTTCACCGCCTCTGCGTCGTCCCCTTCCTAGGTCTCGCCATCGTCCACCGCCCTGGTGCTCTCGGCGCGGCGTGGTCAATGTGGAAGAAACGACTTCCATCAGACGTGGACTGTACGTGGAGAGGCTGACAGCTAGGTCCATGGCGGCAGCAAGGAAGTGCCTCCTTATTACACGGAAAATAATGATTCCTCCACCTGATAGCAGGGACCCATCGGACGGGCCACCAGTATTTTGTGAAAAAAATCGTTTCCCCCTGACTGCTGGGACCCACCGGATGGGCCACCGTATTTTGTGAAAAAAAAACGTTCCCCCCGCTGTCAGCTCGGACCCACCGGAAGTGCCTCCTTATTATGCACAAAAAAATGAGTACTCCCCCGGCTAGCTGGGACCCACCTTGCTGGGAGGCTGACTTGTGGGCCTACTAAGTTGACAGGGATGAAGGGCTTTGTCAACTTAGTCAATATGAACGATTCTAGCTCGAGTGACCGACGATGTCCATCCAACGGCCGTAGTGCTTCTTCAACCTCTGGTCTTCTTGCTCCAGCCTCCCAAAGCAGCGCCGGGCGTGCCGCATCCTCCCGCCTCCCGTGGCCGGCTGTGCTGCCGCAGAGGCCTCACCGCCCCCTACTATTCCCACCGCTGGCCAGGCCCTGCGGCGATGGCAGCCTCACACTGCAGCAGAACCAATGAACCCTCGTAGTCCTCTCTGCGCGGGATTCCACTTCCGCGTCGTCCCCTTCCTAGGCCTCGCTGTCGTCCACCGCCATGGTGCTCTCCGCGCGGCGTGGTCAACGTGGTCAAGGAATGACTTCCATCGGAAGAGTACTATACGTGGAGAGGCTGACAGCTGGGTCCACGGCCACATCACAATTTTTTGTGATTTGCCAAGTAAGTCGTTTTATCATGCATGTTGGGCTGCAAATCTTTCAAGACGAGGAGAGCTTTCATTCGGCTAGCCGAGAAAATGGCCCATCAGTAATGAGAAATGGGTTGTACATTTTTAAAACACATCAAACCGGAAATTAGTTTCAAATATCTTGTTTTTCGTTTCAAGATTTTAAATTACATTAATTTTTATGCGTGGAGAATTTGTTGGATTTTATATTGATATACATTTATTTTTAAAATCAGTTTGAATGTGAGCCGAAATTTCGGGATTAAAAACAGTTCGGACCGCACCGAAATATGCAAAATTTCGTATAATTTTTTAACCGTTGCCACAATATGGGCTGTAATGCTAACAAAAAGAATATGGGCTCCAAAAAAAACCTTAAGAATTAGCAAATGGGCTGTAAATTATTAGAAATAATGGCAGATGGGTTGTATGCTGTTTTCCACAAATTTGAGGCTTTCCTAAAAAAAGGTTGACGCACAAGCACTGACTGTTGGATGTCCATCCAATGGCCGTCATGCTTCTTCAATCTCTGCTCTTCCTGCTCCAGCCGCTCAAACAAGCGCCGGCGGGGCTGCCTGCTCCCTCCTCCTCGCGGCCGGCTGTGCTGCCGCGCAGGCCTCATCGCCCGACCGTACTCCCATCGCTGGCCTAGCCATCCCTCTACTCACCCACACCTGCTGTTATTCTCCGGCGACGGCAGACGAACTAGTAAACCCTGGTACATTCGTACTCCCCTCTGCGTGGGAAACAACTGCCGAGTCTTCCCTGCCTCCGTGTCGTCCCCTTCCTAGGCCTCGCCGTCGTCCACCGCCCTCGTGCTCTCAGCACGGCATGGTCAACGTGGTCAAGGAATGACTTCGATCGAACATGGACTGTACGTGGAGAGGCTGACAGCTGGGTCCACGGCCGCAGCAAGGAAGTGCCTCCTTATTACACGGAAAATAATGATTCCTCCACCTGACAGCTGGGACCCACCGGACGGGCCACCGTATTTCGTGAAAAAAATGTTCCCCCCTGACTGCTGGGACCCACCAGCTACATCTTCGCACGCAAGGAAGTACGTCCGGGCAAAAAAACGATTCGCCCCCTGACTGCTGGGACCCACCAGCTACATCTTCGCAGGCAAGGAAGTGTCTGACAGTCGGGACCCACCTGGTCGAAGCGTACGTAGCGTTGTCATTCTGGTCGCGAACGTGTACGTACATACTGGTCGATGTAGAGGTGCACACGTGTCGTAGTAGAGGCGCGCACGTAGCATGTACACGTACAGCGGCCAGGGTGCAAGAAAGAAAATACGGCCACGTATGTGTACATACGGGCGGGGTCTCGAACGCCTACTCGCGCATACGTACGGCCATGGCTCGTGTACATGGCTGGGTCAAAACGGAGAAACAGCATCGTCGTCGTGTTCATGGGGAGGCAACGGAATGCGTCGTGTTCATCGGGAGGGCTTGGACAGAACAGGCGATGGAAACGAGGCCTGGCGTACTGCAGAACGGAGGAAACGTCCTTGTGTTGGACCGGCCACGTTCGAAATGGGATCCTGTTCATCGGGAGGGGTCTGGCGTACTGCAAAAATGGAGGAAACAGACCTCCTACGGTCGAAACGGGGATCCTGTTGATCGGGAGGGGTGTGGCGTACCGCAAAACGGACAAAACGGATTTGTGTTGGAGTGCTACGGTCGAAACGGGGGTCCTGTTCATCGGGAGGGGTGTGGTGTACCGCAAAACGGGACTCCACGGGATACTGTTCATCTCCACTGTCGACCCCCTCCAGCCTCCACGAGCTACTGTTCATCCACCGTCGACCTCCTCCAGCCTCCACATGCGACTGTTCATCCACGGGCTCCTGTTCATCCAGCCTCCACCGCGCGCTACTCCATCGGCTACTGTTCAACTAGCGCTCTCCACGGGCTCCTGTTCAACCACCCCTCCACGGGCTACTGTTCATCCTGCCCTCCACCGTCTACTGTTCATCCTTCCCTCCACGGGGTGGTCCTGTTCATCCAGCCCTCCATGGGGTCCTGTTCATCCAGCCCCAACCGGCTCGATCGATCGGGGTCCTATTCATCCAGAGGCAACACCACGAGGTCCTGTTCATCCACCCCCCATCGAGAACTATTCATCCAACACCCCCCCCGCAACGCTCACTGTTCATCCAGAGGCAGCATTGATCGGCTTCAGTTAGCAGCAGTAGCGAAGTAATCGCTCGATCGGGTTCAGTTAACAGCCATCGATCGATCGCTTGGGTTCAGTAACGCGTAGCCTGCAGTGCAATCGCTTGGGTTCAGTTAGAGCCCAACGCCTCGCTCGGGTTCAGTTAGAGCCAACGCCTCGCACACACGCGCATACGTGTATGAGAGAAACGCGCATCGCTCGGGCCCCGACCTCCCATCATAACCGGGAACTCCCCGAAATTTTCCTCCCCCTCGCTTCTACCACGGTTTTTTCCGTCATGGACGGCCCAAAGAATGTCATGCAGCTGCGTCTTCGGCTCGCCCAGGACGAAAAGCCCATTTTATGTCATGATTGTTTGTCATAGAAGTAGGAGCCCACCACATCTATGATGATACCGGGTTTTGTCACAATTATCGTCATAGAAGTGTCATATGTATGACAGAAAAAATTTCGTTCGGCCCAAAATGTCACGGATGTGTCTTTTTTTTGTAGTGTAGGATTGGAAAGAACGAATGAAGGAAAAGAAATCTTGAATGAACCACCGTTAGGATTAAAAGAATGAGCGAAGAAAATGAAGGCATCACCAGGAAGAATTGGAAAATGAACGAAGATACTTGAGGAAATTTGATACAAGAGAACGAAGAGATCACGAGCTGATTAGAGGATACTTGAACGATGCCCCAGAAGAATTCGAGAACGAGAGCTGAAAGCTTGAATGAATAATTCTGAGATGATGGGCTTCGGAGAATCAAACTGAAAAGACTCCTGAATTGCTCCGGATGGGTGAAAAGAATTCTCACAATCGAATACAATTATGAGAGGATGGCATCAAGCTTGAACTACGAATCTTTGAGAGAACGGATAAAATTTGAAGGAGAAACTCTTCTTCGGTCATCAAAATTCGAGAATGAAGACGAGAAACACCACCATGAATTGTTGAGACACTCCGGAATAATGAAGAATAGAAAGATTGAGCCAACGAGGAAAAGAATTTGAAAGATCTTGGAGAAAGACATATGACTGATGACAATTCATTCTTACGTCAAACTTTGTAATGAATTTGAGAATAACTCCGGAAAGAATTAGAAGAGTCCGGTAAGATCCTGGAAAAATACCTGTGGGTTAGGGCCCACTCAAAAGAAACACCTTCGAACGATTACTTGAAAGGGAGATTGCACCGGTTGATTTAAATGGCTTGAATGAGATAACATCCTCAAAAGAACTTGAGCGAATTGAGAATGGAAATTTGAATCTTCTGAGATATCTTCGGCACTTCGGATATGAATAGAGAGAGATGAACGATTAAGAGGTGCACCGGCATGAGAAAGCATCTGAAACGAGGAAAGGATATGATCGACAAAGCTTGACTTGAATCCACCGGAGAAGAAATAGAACGAAGAATAATGAACTTGCGGCTCCGTTAGTATCTTCCTGAGAATCACCGGATAAGAACATTGACGGAAAAGAATGGAGAGACTTCCCATCAATAAAAGGATACTTGATTAAGAAATCTGAGTCCTTGAAGAAAAAGGGTGGGAGGGCGGGACAGAACAAAGAAAACTTGGGACGGATGAAACAAACACCGTTGAGGAAAACTGAGATTGGATCTTGCGAATGGGAAAAATGATAGGATCATCTTGAAGAGAATCGCACCGGTTAGAAAGAATTGACATGACAACCTCGGTGATCAAGAAGGATTGGTATTCACATAGAAGTGTGAGAACACCACTTAGGGAAGGTATGGAATCAACACTTGACATTGAAGCAACTCGAATACCACAACTCAAAACAAAACAAAGGATTTGGCTTGCAGAATAAGCCAGAAACAAACATATGATAGATCCCATATTGTATCATGTGTCTGTTGGAAAGATATCATGCGTGATACTTGAATTCCCACTTATAAACTCCCGAAACTTTCTGGTTATGCAATCAGGTGTTGGGGATACAGGGGAAGCATAATATCTCACCCAAACTAACAATCCCTACATCCAGCTGTATCCATCCTTCAACACATAACCAAGAAACCTTCAGAAATCATGTTCCTCAACCTTCGAAAAGCATCCGTTATACAAGTTATGGCAATATTCCCGAACTCCCACCCCATTACTGGGTGGCATCGAGGTTATCTCACCAACAACTGCATAAAAGAGATTTTCGATTTCGGCGAACTCAGGTATTCCAGAACTGCAACGATAAAATTGTGACGACAACACCTCGGACCTCAACTCCCTGGGACACTGCCACAACCCCTAAATGTCAAGAGGCACCAAGAACAATTTTCTCATCACAAGAATATCGGAACGATTCCAAGATACCCGCATGATCCTAAAAAATTTGAGGAGAAAAAAGTCAAAACTTCTATGTCAAGAGGCCTCACTAGAGCGATGAAGGGACTGAGGAGTAAAAAGAATCCTACTCTCCGATATATATATAATCCTAAGACTCAAAACATTTTGTTCTAGACTCAACAGCGTCAGTGATTCGATCAAGTAGGGGGCTCTTAAGTCGGGGATGGCTCTGATTACCAACTTGTAACACCCATGATGCGGCTATATCTCCCACTTGTCGAGGCACGACTTAGAGGCATAACCGCATGGTGGTTTAGTTGCAAGTGGGGTAATCTTCACACAATCCCATGTACTGAATAAGAAAGGGGTAAAGAATCGGCTTACAATCGCCACTTCACACAAATAACGAGTTAAACATACATCATCCAGAGTACAGTCAAAGGTCCGACTACGGAACCAAAATAAAAGAAGACAGCCCCAAATGCTAGATCCCCGATCGTCCCAACTGGGCTCCACTACTGATCATCCGGAAAAGACACATAACAACGACCAAGATCTTCATCGAGCTCCCACTTGAGCTCGGTTGTTCCACCTGCACTGGTATCATCGGCACCTGCAACTGTTTGGAAGTATCCGTGAGTCACGAGGACTCAGCAATCTCACACCCACGAGATAAAGACTATTTAAGCTTATGGGTAGGATAGGGTAATGAGGTGGAGCTGCAGCAAGCACTAAGCAAGTATGGTTGCTAACATACGCAAATAAGAGCGAGAAGAGAAGCAACGCAACAGTTGAGAAGCTAGAAGTGATCTTGAAACTACTTACGTTCAAACATAACACAAGAATCGTGTTCACTTCCCGGACTCCGCCGGAAAGAGACCATCACAGCTACACATGCGGTTGATGCATTTTAATTAACTTAAGTGTCAAGTTCTCTACAACTGGATATTAAAAAATTCCCATCTGCCACATAACCGTGGGCACGGCTCTCGAAAGTTTATACCCTGTAGGGGTGTCCCAACTTAGCCCATCACAAGCCCTCACGGTCAACGAAGGATATTCCTTCTTCCGGAAAGACCCGATCAGTCTCGGAATCCCGGTTACAAGACATTTCGACAATGGTAAAACAAGACCAGCAAAGCCACCCGATGTGCCGACAATCCCGATAGGAGTCACACATATCTCGTTCTCAGGGCAACACCGGATGAGACGGGCTACGAGTAAAACCAGCCCTCAAGTTTCCCCGAGGTGGCCCCGCAGGCGGCTCGGTTTGGACCAACACTTAGATAAGCATTGGCCCGGGGGGAGTTAAAATAAAGATGACCCTCGGGTCTGCAGAACCCAAGGGAAGGTTATAGGTTGTTAGGCAAATGGTAAAACCAAGGTTGGGCCTTGCTGGAGCAGTTTTACTCAAAGCAAACTGTCAAGGGGTTCCCATAACACCCAACCGCGTAAGGAACGCAAAATCAAGGAACATAACACTGGTATGATGGAAACTAGGGCGACAAGAGTGGAAACAAAACACCAGGCATAAGGCTGAGCCTTCCACCTTTACCAAGTATATAGATGCATTAAATTAAATAAGAGATATTGTGATATCACAACATATCCATGTTCCAACATGGAACAAACTTCAACTTCACCTGCAACTAACAACGCTATGAGAGGGGCTAAGCAAAATCGGTAACTTAGCCAAACAACGTTTGCTAGGAAGGAGGGTTAGAGGCTTGACATGGCAATATGGGAGGCATGATATAACAAGTGGTAGGTAGCGCGACATAGCGGTAGAACGAACAACTAGCAACCAAAGATAGAAGTGATTTCAAGGGTATGATCATCTTGCCTGAGATCCCGCAAGGAAGAAGAACAAGTCCATGAAGAAGACAAAACAACGTAGTCGAACGAATCCTCACAACTCTGGAACGAAACCGAAGCTAACGAGAGAAGCAACCCGGAAAGAAGCAAGCAACATAGTAAACCAACAAGCAAAAACATGGCATGATGCACAAGCAAGTATGATGCATGTCCAGTTAAAGAGGCATGGCATGGCAAGGCAAAGTGCAACAAACAATACTACAAGTTAAGTGGAGCTCAATATGCAACGAGTTGCATATTGACGAAACACCACATACATTTATTTAGTTCACTCTCGTTTATGTAGCCAACAATATTAAATGTTATTAAACATGGCAAGAGGTGAAGAATAATAAAATACCTATCTAGGCAAGTTTAAATGAGGTCGGAAACATCAAACAATAATTCCGAAAAATCCCCATATGCATAGCAATTTAATGCAAACAACAATGTTAAACATTTTAAATGTTGTTATCATGATGCGGATGACATTTGCATGTTTATGCAATTTTATGAAAATGTTGACATGGGCATGTTATGAAGCATTTGTCATCGTAGAGGAAATGGAAGGGGTGCCACGGCAACGACAACGGAAATGGTGCCACGGCAACATTCCGGTTCCGGTCACTCGACTGAGATGTTGGTGCAAAAGAAAGCGTGACGGGGGCGTGTGATGCGATGCACGGTGGGGTGCTACCGGTTCCGGGGTTCCCACATGTCGGTGGCAAGGCAAAAGAGGGGCAATGTGCACCGATAGTTCGAACTCTAGGCAAACAAGGGTGTATCTCATACAACATGCATTCATTCTCGGAAGGTCGTCTCGGCGGTTATACTTTCGAAGCGAGCATTTCCAGAGAGGATCGAGTTCATCGAGGGAAGTAGTCATTCACGTTTCGTAGTCGTTTCGGGGTCATCTGTAGTGGAACTTGACGAAAAGCACATCGACGGTAGCAGTACAGACGTTCTCGGGGTACTTGTCGGTCAGGTCTTGGTGTATGATGTACATGGCAAACATAGTGGTACTCGGTGTCTTGTCGAACCCAAGCGACGGTAGTCGTACACGACGCGGTGTGGAAGTAGTTGTAGTCGTGGTCTTCGGCGATGGTAGCCAAACACGTATCGACAAGGTACTTGACGTTTCGGTCTGTAGTCGTTCGAGCGTCCGTGTGGTATTGCCGGTGGGGTACTTGGCGCTTGCGGTCCAACCCTGAGGTCATAGCCGTGTAGTGGAACTTGACGAAAACGGGTCTCGCTGGGGACCTGGCGCATCCATCGGGAACTTGGTGGTACTTGGTGTTTCTCGGTCCTGCGGGTCATGGTGTGGCCAAACTCAAGGAGGTCCAAGGAGGCACCGGGGGAGGTGTTCGTGGAGCTACTGCCGAACTATGGCTGCAGATGGACAGGCAGCAGCGAGGAGGCGATGGGGTGTTGAAGATGGTCGGACCCGGGCCAGTATTGGTCGGGGAGGCGAGGAGCTTGGGGTGGTGCTGGAGAAAGGCACGACGAAGGAGGCAGGCTCGGCAGCCATGCGGAGGAACAGAAGGTACGTCGTGAAGCGGTGCGCTGCTCTTGGTCGACGACGACGCATGGGAGAGGAAGAGCTTCGGCGGAGAAGCTCGAGCGGGGTGGACGCGAAGGAGAGGAGGCAGGGCATAGTGATGGCCCCGTGGGCGCCGACGGCAGCGCTAGTCGTCGGGCAGCGAGGCGGGGTCGCGGCGGCCATGGAGGCGGGGACGAGGCCGAAGACACGGGGCCCTCGAGCTCGAGCGGCGAGACGGCAAAGGAGGCCGAGCGGGAGCCGGGCGGCGCTCTGCTCGCGCGGGCTGGCGGTGAAACGTGGTGAGGCAGAGGAGGGTCGGCAAGGGCGCGGGCATGACGGCGGTTGAGGTGGTCAGCGGGAAGGAGTTGCGGGCGTCGGGCCATGGGGTTCGGGCGCGAGGAAGAGCGAAAGGAGGGAGAGATGGGGATCGAGGGAGCGCTGGAGGGAGATGGGGATCGGGATCCTCTCCTGGCGGCGCTAGAGGACTAAGCGAGGGAGGACATGAGGGAGAGATCGATAGAGATCGAGAGAGAGAGAGAGAGAGAGAGAGATGAGGACCGGTCGGGCTAGGTTAGAGGGTTAGGTGGGTCTTAGGAGTTGGGCCTAGGGAGGCCTGGCTGCGGGTCTGCTGGACTGCAGGTGGCCTAGGGCGTGGCCCAGGTAAGTGGGCTCTGCCCAGTCCTTCCCTCCTCTGTTAGGTTTTTTAAGAAAAAAATGATAGGATCAAAGAGAGAAGAATCCGGGGCTTGGGAATAATATGGAAGATATAAAAAATGTCCCTTGGATCCTAGATTTAACTAGTATTTGAATAAAATGCCTTGGCAATTTTTAGAGGCTGCAATTTTATGCAAGTTTGAAAATAACTCAAACTCGAATAAATCCTTAGCCCAACCAAAACACTTCCAAAAGACTTGAAAATTGGAGGAGGTGGTTTTGGCATGGTCTAGTATTTATAGGGAAAAGTTAAACATTTATGAAATAGGAGAATGCCACTTGGAATAAATGGGTGAGAATTGAAAGGAAGAAACTAGTGATGGGGTGTTGCACTTGATGAGGTATTGGTGGCAAGAGAAAGATGCAAGTGTGTTTTGGTTGATTCCATAAGAATGGAATATTTATTACAGCTCCCTAATAATATTGGGAGTATATGTTCTAAAGAGAAATCACCATTGTTGTAACATCCCAAATTTTCAATTTGGAATGTTATACATAGATCATCCATGCATATCATGATTTATTGCATTTCCGTTCCGCAATCCTCGAAATCCTAAGCAACTCAAGGACCCACGGAGAGAGTTGGGGATTTTCCGGTTTTCATATTTGATTTTTATCAAATAATGAAACGGGGATTTTGATTTTAATAATTTCTCTCTCCGAGAAATATTTCATATTAAATCAAATGAGTGGAGATAATATGACTTCTCCAAAATAATTGAAATATTGGAGGAATAATATTAAAATCATTTATTGGATTTTATTTGGTTTTATTCGGATTTTATTTGCATTAGAAAAATTGCACGTTTTTAAATTTTCATTTTAGGGCCAATAAAATGTTCAACTCGTCCTAAATATTTTATTTAGATGGTGAAAATTTATTTTGGCATTTTTAGATTTTTATTTATTTTATTTTATTTTAGAATTTTATTTCGGTCGGCGAAATTATTAAAAAAAATCGCGCCCGACTGGGCCTAAGGCCCAGCCGAGCCAGGCCGACCCGAACCGCCACCGCCTCTCGCGCGCGCCGCCGCCGCCGACCCGGACTCCCCACCGCCGCTGCTGCCTTGCCCCCTCCCCCAAGCAACCACCGCCCCCCTGGAGCCCAAGCCGCCGCAGCAGCAGCCCCTCGCCCCGCTGCCTGCAGCCGCCCGCCCCCGCCGCCTGCAGCCGCTCGTGCCGCCGCCAGGAGCCGCCGTAGCCCCGCCACCCCACGCCACCCCGTCACCGCACCGGAGCCCCGCCGGAGCCCTGCCGGAGCTGAGCCAAGGTAGACGCCGCACCGCCCCGGTTTTCTAAAGAAAAACCGTTCGGGTTTTTTCTTAGAAACCCTAGATCCGTTTTTTCGGATTCGCCGTTTTTTTCTCTCGGTTCTTCTAGTTAGCGGACATTCGTCCGAACGTTCGTTTTAATGAACGGTTCCTCGCCCGTTAGTTACAACTAACGAACGCTCGTTCGTTAGTCTGTTCGTGAGTTTTCTTTTATCGGATTTATTCCGCGAATTTTCTCTGATCGCGATTTCTGATCCAAACTTAGTTTATGTTTATCTTTTCGCTCGTTAGTCGGAATCAGGCGATTCAAGCGCCTAGAGTTTCATCTCGAAACCCTCTTTCCTTTTAACCAACTCAAACAAGTTTTTTCTACTGTAAAATTTGACCTAGTTTCAGATTAGTAAATGAAGCTTCTTTCTTTCGCCGTCTGAGTTTCGTTGCTCCGTTTGATTTGATTCTTTTTGCGTACCGGAGTTCTTAAGTTGAACTTTCTGGTCAACCTCTCTTATTTGAGTTTTGCTTGTGCATCGTTGCTTGGTACTTATGTATTTTATTTTTTGCTTGTGATAGAATTCCCGGAGTGCGAAGCGTGTTACTACGGGTCTCTAGGATTCGCGGATCATCAGCAAGGCAAGTAACACTTTGATCATATCCCATTATTACCCAGTTTTTATGCATTAGTTCCAATCCTCAAACATTGCATGATTAGGATGTCATTAACTTGTGGGTTGGGAAGTAGTTGCTGAGGTAGAACCTATTGCCCTGTTATATTCAAACCCTTGGGAGTTACTTCTACGTATTGCTTATATTGCTATGCTATGCTCGTAGACGTGGTTTGGGTTTGAGTGAAATTCATGTCAGATGTGAGATTGTTAATTAATGGTTCAACTTAAGGTGGCAACTTAATCAAACAACTGGGTGGATTGAGGCACCTGGGAAACCCAGTGTTGTCTGTTTTTTTTGGAAATCCCGGGGTACCCGTGTGATCTTCCTATGGACCGCCACCAGGCTCAAAGGGAACTGAGATGATTCATGCTAGAAACTTCTGTGTGCAGCCACAAGCTATTATGGGCTCTAGCATAGTTGAGTAAGTTACGTGAAGCTCTTGAAGAGGTAGATCAGCAGGTAGTGGGTTTTGTAGGTTTGGTATGGTCTACCCGGAGTAGAGAGTTAACGTTTCTGAAAGACTGTGTCTCGGTCATCCGTTTCTCAAACACCTAGTAGTGCGAGAAATCCAACGGAGGCGATCGAGTCTTGTGGGGAAAAGTGCGCAAACCTCTGCAGAGGAGTGTACAATCTAATCATGGTTAGCCGTGTCCCCGGTTATGGACAATTCTTGAGTATCTAGTACTTGGGTTATCACATGTATCTCACCATGTTTAATTAATACTGTTGGGTTGTTAATCACTTTAATTGGGATTGAGTTGGGGTTACCTTCTCAATGATGTTTCAACCACCATGATAGTTAAATTAAAATCTATTCCTTTGTTGTAGGGAAAAATTGGCTTTTCGCAAAAACTATAACCATACAGCTTTCCACCAGCCATATGTGCATATAGTGATAGCATTATTTTGTTCTTGCTCTACTGTGTTACTTTGCCAGCATATTCCATGTGATGACCCGTTTTCGGGCTGCAACGTATTATGTTGCAGACTTTTCAGATGAGGAGTAAGGTTCGTTAGGTCGTTGCCGTGCAGCTCAGCTATGCCGTTGGAGTTGATGGACTCACCTTATCTTCCAAGCCTTCCGCTGTTATCGCATTAGATGGCCTTAAGCCATATTATTGTAATAAGTTCTCTTTGGAGACATTCGATGTAATAAGTGTGTGATTGCTACTTTGTTATAAATCCTTCGAGTACTGTGTGTGTCAGCATTACCGATCCAAGGATGACACTGAAGCACAGAGTCTTGACCATCTGAGGTCGGGTTGCTACAAGATGGTATCAGAGCACACGCTGAGTGTAGGACACGACCCCTAAGATAAACCCTAGGTCACACTTCTCTTCTCATTTCTGACTCCTCTCCATTTTCTACTCTTTAGGATGACGGAGATGAAAAACAAGTTTGCACAACCGGATGAAGACACACCTTTTGGACACCACTTGAAGGAAGTCACTAGGTACTTGAACATTGGAATACCAAGCTTCACCGGGACGTACAACGCCACTTTACCAGAAGAAGAGCGCTGGATGATTCAAGTACAAGTTCTAGGAAGGACGTTCTCGCCAACCTCTAAACCCATAGAATTTTCCTTCAACGCACCAACCTGGAGTTTAGGAAAGAGTATGGCAGCTCACATCACCATGGGATGCATAGGAGAAGTGTATCACAGGGATCTCCAGGACACTATCTACCAAATATGTGGGCACCGAGACAAGCAATGGGAAGTAATCAGCACTAAGAAGGATAGATCCGTTGCAGCTTTCATCCAGGAGTTAAACCAGCACATTCGATGTCAGGAGAACCAGATGTGTGCGGACATGATGGACTTGAAGAAGGTGAAGACTAGGATCATCGAGCTGGAGGAAGAACTCAAGTTTACCCACAATGGATATGAGGAGGAAATCAAGACACTACTGGAGAAGAATGACGACTTAGTCAAGAAGATCGGAGTATTCATGGGAGGACCAGCACCAATAGAAGAAGAAGAAGAAGAACCCAAGGAAATACGCCCCGAGGACTACATCATCATCGACGACACCAACTCCGACCCTAGTGATGATGACTTTGAAGACGAAGCTGGAGCAGACATCATGGAGTCTTCCACCGATCAAAATTTCTAGATGACTACCATATATCACTAGTATTCCCCCATGTATTTAGTAGTAGTTGAGCACTTGTGCGATAGTTCTAGATCATTTGTATGCCCTTGCTTGATTGATTGAGTGAAATGATTGTGTTTGTCTCATGTGCATATGGGTAGTGCTTTCTCATTAGACCCCTTTTCTATTCTAATCTCTTCCATCTAAACCCATCAGATGCCTCCGAGACATGACACCGGTTTTGCCTTCCCGCCGGAGCTCACCCAGTTAATCCAGCAGCAGAATGCCTTGATGCAATTGCTAGTTCAAAACCAGGGCAACCACAACAACAACAACAACAACAACAACAACAACAACAACAACCCACCGCCAGTGGACAACCTAGCCCGTTTTCTAAGGTTACAGCCGCCGGTATTTTCCAGTAGCACCGAGCCTATAGTTGCTGATGATTGGCTACGCCGTATTGGAAGGGAGTTGACCACCGCAGGTTGCACAGATGCTGAGAGGGTGCGCTTTGCCACACATCAATTGGATGGACCAGCAGCCTCATGGTGGGAGAATTACACAGCCACTTTTCCTGTAGCCAGCGTCACTTGGGACCAGTTTCAGCAAGCTTTCCGCACCGCCCATGTCTCAACTGGAGCTATGCAGATGAAGAAGCAGGAGTTCCGCAACCTATGCCAAGGGAACCGTACTGTGGCTCAGTACGTGGATGAGTTTAGCAAGTTATCACGCTATGCCCCTGATGATGTGGCCACAGATGCCGCGAAGCAGGAGAAGTTTATGGAAGGGCTGAATGATGAGATGAGCATGCAGTTGATGGTAGCAACCTTCAACAACTACCAGGAGTTGGTAGATAAGGCTCTTATGATTGAAGGGAAACAACAGCAGATTGAGAGCCGCAAGAGAAAGTATGGACAAGGGAAGTATAACTCAGGAGCTCAGCAGAAGCCTCGCCTAACCCCGAACTCGGGAGGACTTGTTCACAACCATGGAGGTCACAACCACACTGGAGGAGGATCACATAACCACAGTGGTGCTAAGAATGGGAATGGGAACGGAGCTAACAACAATCAGAACTGCTCCAACCCGTCCACTCCTGCCAAAAGAGACTTAAGTCAGGTTACCTGTTTTAAGTGCGGGAAGACAGGGCACTATGCCAATGATTGCCCCGAAGGAAGGAATGGAAACAGAAATGGAAGCGCTGGGAAGAAGCCCAATCCATTCAACAAAGGACAAGTGAACCACGTTAACGTGGAGGAGGTTGAAGAGCAGCCGGACGCGGTAATAGGTAAGTTTTTGGTTAAGTCATTTACCGCTCTTGTTCTTTTCGATACTGGTGCATCGCATTCATACATATCAAGGGGATTCGTGGATAAGTTTAAACTACCAACCCAAACCCTTAGGACCCCTCTTTTAGTGAGTTCACCCGGAGCAGAATATATGGCTAGCCGATGGTGTGACCAGATACCCTTAACCATTGGCACACATGTGTTCCCGTCCGACCTAATTATCTTGGAGTCGCAAGGATTGGATGTGATATTGGGTATGGACTAGATGTCAAAGTATGGAGGAAGCATTGACTGTGCGAGTAAGTCTATTTATCTCACCACCCCGGAGGGAAAAAGGATTAAGTATGTGTCTAGGCATGTGCCAAAAAGGAGCCTAGTGAATGCCCTTACGGGAGTTGTTCAGGAGGAAGTGCCGGTAGTAAAGGATTACCCGGATGTTTTCCCAAAGGAGTTACCAGGCATGCCACCGGACAGAGACATTGAGTTTTTGATAGAGCTGTTGCCAGGTACAGGACCCATATCCAAGAGACCCTATCGGATGCCCGCAAATGATCTGGAAGAAATTAAGAAACAAATCAAGGAGTTATTGGAGAAAGGATACATCTGAAGAAGTTCATCACCTTGGGGAGCCCCAGTACTTTTGGATGAGAAGAAGGATAAATCCCTAAGGATGGTTGTTGATTATCGAGCCTTGAATGAAGTGACGATAAAGAACAAGTACCCACTGCCGATGATCAACGATCTGTTTGATCAGTTGCAAGGAGCTAAAGTGTTCTCAAAGATCGATTTACGATCAGGGTATCATCAGTTGAAGATACGAGAGAAGGACATACCAAAGACGGCGTTCACAACGCGATATGGATTATACGAGTACACGGTCATGTCGTTTGGACTGACTAACGCCCCTGCCTATTTCATGAGCATGATGAACAAGGTGTTCATGGAGTATTTGGACAAGTTTGTTGTGGTGTTTATTGATGATATCATGGTATACTCGAAGAACGAGGAGGAGCACAAAGAGCATTTGCGTTTAGTTCTCGAGAAGCTCAGGGAACACCAGTTGTATGCTAAGTTTAGCAAATGCGAGTTTTGGCTGAAGGAAGTCGGATTCCTTGGACATGTTATATCAGGAGAAGGTATAGCAGTAGACCCCAGCAAGGTTCAGTCAGTCACTGAATGGTTGGCACCCACCTCAGTTAGCGAGATCCGCAGTTTTCTTGGACTCGCAGGATACTACCGGAGATTCATTGAGAATTTTTCCAAGATTGCAAAACCAATTACTGAACTGTTGAAGAAGGATACCAAGTTTAAATGGACAGAAGATTGTGAAGCAAGTTTCCAGGAGTTGAAGAGACGTTTGACTACAGCCCCAGTGCTAGTACTGGCAGATATACATAAGGAGTTCCAAGTGTATTGCGACGCCTCTCGCTTAGAACTTGGATGTGTGCTTATGCAGGACGGAAGAGTTGTTTCGTATGCCTCACGACAACTAAAACCTCATGAGTTGAATTATGCTACGCACGATTTGGAGCTAGCAGCCGTAGTGCATGCGTTCAAGACTTGGAGACATTACCTTATTGGAAACCGTTGTGATGTGTACACGGATCACAAGAGTTTGAAGTACATCTTCACCTAGAAGGAGCTGAACCTTAGGCAGAGGATGGTTGGAGCTTATAAAGGATTATGACATGAAGCTACACTATCATCCAGGAAAGACCAATGTCGTAGCAGACGCATTGAGTCGGAAGAGTTATGCTAATATCCTTGAAAGTAAAGGACTGCCGAAGGAATTAGCAAAGGACATCATGGAACTTCGATTAGAGATTGTACCTAGAAGGTTCATTTGCCACAATGGAGGTTCAGTCAACATTGCTGGACAAGATTCGGGAAGCTCAGAAAGATGATAAAGAGATTGCCGAGATAAACGAGAAGATGGGCAAAGGAAAGGCCAAAGGTTTTCGTGAAGATGAGCACAATACCCTATGGTTTGAGGACCGAGTTTATGTGCCCAACAACCAGGAGATCAGGAAGTTAATACTTCAAGAGGCCCATGACTCACCTTACTCGATACACCCCGGAAACACCAAGATGTATTTGGATTTGAAGGAACGTTTCTGGTGGACTGGTATGAAGAAGGATATTGCCGAGTATGTAGCCGTATGTGATGTATGTCAGAGAGTTAAGGCAGAACATCAGAAGCCAGCAGGACTGTTACAGCCTATGCCAATACCCGAATGGAAGTGGGATAAACTTGGCATGGACTTTATCACCGGATTACCCGGGACTAAAGCAGGATATGATTCCATATGGGTAGTAGTTGATCGTTTGACCAAAGTAGCTCACTTCATCCCAGTGAAAACCACCTATACAAGTGCAAAGTTGGCCAAGATCTATATGTCCAGGATCGTATGTCTGCATGGAGTTCCGAGGACCAACGTATCAGATCGAGGAACACAGTTTACTTCAAAGTTTTGCCATCAGTTACACCAGACTTTGGGAACGAGATTGGAGTTCAGTACATCGTTTCACCCGCAGACAGATGGACAGACTAAGAGAGTCAATCAAATTTTGGAGGACATGTTGAGAGCCTGTGCACTAGATTATGGATCTAGTTGGGATGACAATTTGTCGTATGTAGAGTTCTCATACAACAATAGCTACCAAGCCAGTTTGAAGATGGCCCTGTTTGAAGCCCTGTATGGACGCAGGTGCAGAACACCGTTGATGTGGGATGAGGTAGGAGACCGGCAGTTGTTTGGACCAGACTTGATTAAAGAATCTGAGGAGAAGGTAAAATTGATCCGAGACCGATTGAAGATTGCTCAGTCCAGGCAGAAGAGTTATGCAGACTCAAAACGCAAGGAGGTAACCTACGAAATTGGAGACAGAGCATATCTGCGAGTATCGCCCTTGCGAGGAGTGAAACATTTTGGAGTTAAAGGAAAGTTAGCCCCAAGATTTGTAGGACCGTATCGCATTTTGGAACGGATGTGAGAAGTTGCCTACAAGTTGGAGTTACCCAAGGGATTGTCAGGAGTCCACGATGTGTTCCACGTTTCACAGCTAAAGAAGTGTCATGCTGAGATGGCTGATATACCATTAAGAGATACAGTACCCTTGGAGGCGATTCAGTTGGACAGTGATTTGACTTACGAGGAGAAGCCAGTTAAGATTCTTGAGTTCGCCAGCAGAGTCACCCACAGTAAGGTTATCAAGTTTTGCAAAGTTCAGTGGAGCCACCATACCGAGGATGAAACCACCTGGGAACGAGAGGATGATCTCCGCAAGGACCACCCATACCTATTTTCTAGCTAACCCGAATCTCGAGGGCGAGATTCATCTTAAGGGGGGTAGGTTCGTAACATCCCAAATTTTCAATTTGGAATGTTATACATAGATCATCCATGAATATCATGATTTATTGCATTCCCTTTCCGCAATCCTCGAAATCCTAAGCAACTCAAGGACCCACGGAGAGAGTTGGGGATTTTCCGGTTTTCATATTTGATTTTTATCAAATAATGAAACGAGGATTTTGATTTTAATAATTTTTCTCTCCGAGAAATATTTCATATTAAATCAAATGAGTGGAGATAATATGACTTCTCCAAAATAATTGAAATATTGGAGGAAAATATTAAAATCATTTATTGGATTTTATTTGGTTTTATTCGGATTTTATTTGCATTAGAAAAATTGCACGTTTTCAAAATTTCATTTTAGGGCCAAGAAAATGTTCAACTCGTCCTAAATATTTTATTTAGACGGTGACAATTTATTTTGGCATTTTTAGATTTTTATTTATTTTATTTTTTTTAGAATTTTATTTCGGTCGGCGAAATTATTTAAAAAAAATTCGCGCCCGACTGGGCCTAAGGCCCAGCCGAGCCAGGCCAGCCCGAGCCGCCACCGCCTCCCGCGCGCGCGCCGCCGCCGCCGACCCGGACTCCCCGCCGCCGCCGCTGCCTTGCCCCCTCCCCCAAGCAACCACCGCCCCCCTGGAGCCCAAGCCGCCGCCGCAGCCCCTCGCCCCGCCGCCGCAGCCCCGCCTCCCCACGCCGCACCGGAGCCCCGCCGGAGCCGAGCCAAGGTAGCCGCCGCACCGCCCCGGTTTTCTAAAGAAAAACCGTTCGGGTTTTTTCTTAGAAACCCTAGATCCGTTTTTTTCGGATTCGCCGTTTTTTTTCTCTCGGTTCTTCTAGTTAGCGGATGTTCGTCCGAACATTCGTTTTAACGAACGGTTCCTCGCCCATTAGTTACAACTAACGAACGCTCGTTCGTTAGTCTGTTCGTGAGTTTTCTTTTATCAGATTTATTCCGTGATTTTTCTCTCATCGTGATTTCTGATCCAAACTTAGTTTCTGTTTATCTTTTCGCTCGTTAGTCGGAATCAGGCGATTGAAGCGCCTAGAGTTTCATCTCGAAACCCTCTTTCCGTTTAACCAACTCAAACAAGTTTTCTCTACTATAAAATTTGACCTAGTTTCAGATTAGTAAACGAAGCTTCTTTCTTTCGCCGTCTGAGTTTCGTTGCTCCGTTTGATTTGATTCTTTTTGCGTACCGGAATTCTTAAGTTGAACTTTCTGGTCAACCTCTCTTATTTGAGTTTTGCTTGTGCATCGTTGCTTGGTACTTTTGTATGTTATTGTTTGCTTGCGACAGAATTCCCGGAGTGCGAAGCGTGTTACTATGAGTCTCTAGGATTCGCGGATCGTCAGCAAGGCAAGTAACACTTTGATCATATCCCATTATTACCCAGTTTTTATGCATTAGTTCCAATCCTCAAACATTGCATGATTAGGATGTCATTAACTTGTGGGTTGGGAAGTAGTTGCTTAGGTAGAACCTATTGCCCTGTTATATTCAAACCCTTGGGAGTTACTTCTACGTATTGCTTATATTGCTATGTTATGCTCATAGACGTGGTTTGGGTTTGAGTGAAATTCATGTCAGATGTGAGATTGTTAATTAATGGTTTAACTTAAGGTGGCAACTTAATCAAACAACTGGGTGGATTGAGGCACTTGGGAAACCCAGTGTTGTCTGTTTTTTTTTGGAAATCTCGGGGTACCCGTGTGATCTACCTATGGACCACCACCCAGGCTCAAAAGGAACTGAGATGATTCATGCTAGAAACTTCCGTGTGCAGCCACAAGCTATTATGGGCTCTAGCATAGTTGAGTAAGTTACGTGAAGCTCTTGAAGAGGTAGATCAGCAGGTAGTGGGTTTTGTAGGTTTGGTATGGTCTACCCGGAGTAGAGAGTTAACGTTTCTGAAAGACTGTGTCTCGGTCATCCGTTTCTCAAACACCTTGTAGTGCGAGAAATCCAACGGAGGCGATCGAGTCTTGTGGGGAAAAGTGCGCAAACCTCTGCAGAGTGTACAATCTAATCATGGTTAGCCGTGTCCCCGGTTATGGACAATTCTTGAGTATCTAGTACTTGGGTTATCACATGTATCTCACCATGTTTAATTAATACTGTTGGGTTGTTAATCACTTTAATTGGGATTGAGTTGGGGTTACCTTCTCAATGATGTTTCAACCACCATGATAGTTAAATTAAAATCTATTCCTTTGTTGTAG